>NW_027011364.1:0-24493 GCF_036934945.1 Oncorhynchus masou masou | reverse complement strand
CCAGCAGCCCCTGCATGACCTGTAGTGTGCCAACCTGAGGGTCCCAGACACAGAGCAGTCCGGGCAAATGCCAGATGGGCCGGTACATCTTTAGCCCAGTGGGCCGGTCTCAATGGTGGGGTTTTGAACAAAATACTGTTATCACAATAGGCCGGTGTGGTGCCCGGGCTGATTTATGGTCCCAGTCTGTCCCTACTCCCAACAAAACAGAGCAACACTGGGATTTAATCAGGCGTTTTTAGCAGCTGTGACTTTCAGCTCCACTGGGATCCTCATCTGTGACTGCTGGCCTGGAGACATCAGAGGAGAGGTGAGGAGCCAACTATGCACCTGCCTGGTTGTCAAATCCATCCCTGTGTGTGTGTGCTGGTCCTTCTATCCTTGTGGGGACCTAAAATCCCCTAAAAGTCCCCACGAGGATAGTAAAACAAGGAAAATAATCCCTTGTGGTGACATGTCCCACGTCCCCTTGAGGATAAAGGGGTTAGAATTAGGTTTAGGGTTTGGGTTACGGAAAATAGGATTTTGAATGGAAATTCCTTTTAGGTTGCCACGAGGATAGAACAAATTGCTTGTGTGTGTGTGCAAAGAGACTAAATATTGTATATTGTGTGTGTGTGTGCAAAGAGACTAAATATTGTATATTGTGTGTGTGTGCAAAGAGACTAAATATTGTATATTGTGTGTGTGTGCAAAGAGACTAAATATTGTATAGTGTGTGTGTGTGTGCAAAGAGACTAAATATTGTATATTGTGTGTGTGTAACAATAGTAGGTTAAGTATGTTACATTGATTCCCATGCAAAATAATGTCACTGAGTGTAAACACACAATCTTACCATATCATACACATTAAGGATGACAGATTCATTAGCCATGGTTTAATCCTCAGATGGCAAGGCAACGTCGTCCTCTCCCTCCGACGTAAATTGCTCTGGGAACAGTTAGCACCTCTCGCCCCCGACACCCAAGAGGCGCATAGGATGGTACTCTGCTGATGTGCGCTTCCCGGATGGGCTACTCACACCGCGGCGTATAGGACTGAACGGAGCACCAGGGAAGATGATTATAATAATGTCTGTCATGCTCTGTCCTCAGCCAAAATAATACATTCTGTCCCAATACTTCTGTCCGTTCAAAAGCTACAGTATCTAGACTCTATAGGTCGATAAAGTATCAAATATCAAAGCGAGGAGACGTAATATTTCCTTTCTGGCTGTAAAGACCACAGGCACGCACAAAACAAATCCGTGTAGTTAGCTCACTAGCTAGCTCGAACTAGCCAGTTGCAGAACTTTTATTAACAAGGCCCATTTCCATTACCGGGCAAGAAAAATAAGGGCTCTGGAAACCAAACCTTCAGTTGTCTCTGTTATCGCATAAACCGCGATCGCTAAACAGCACAGCTGACCTGGGAGGATGATGATGATAATCAGAGGTTGAGACGAAGAGAGATTGATAAATGGGCCCAAAATCTGTTTTATCCAGCAGGTGGCGTTTTTTGAATGTTTTTTTAACCTTTATTTAAACTAGGCAAGTCAGTGAATAATTATTTACAATGAGTGTGGAATTTGGTTAACAAAAAAGTAATGGTTTATTGCAAGGTGTGGCTTATTTGATCGAATAGTTTCGTATTGTTTAAGTTGTTATGAGTGTAAGTTACCGGTATAAGTAGGACGTGATATCACAGAAACGTTTGAGAGAAAAAAAATAACTTTATATCGGAGATCTGTCCTCTCATTGGCTAGAATGGTCCCACTGATCTTGCCTCCGTTCCGACTGCTTTCCATTTTGAAGACAGTCATTTTCTTGCCTCAGTATCTGGTTTCACCGTATCTGGTTATCCATCCAGTATCTGGAAGTATCTGGTCAGTATCTGGTTAACAAGTATCTGGTTAATCACTCGAGAATCTGGAGTATCTGGTTAATCACTCGAGAATCTGGTTAATCACTCCAGTATCTGGTTAATCACTCGAGAATCTGGTTAATCACTCAGTATCTGGTCGAGAATCTGGTTAATCACTGAGTATCTGGTTAATCACTCGAGTATCTGGTTAATCTGTGTGATGCTTTTTGTACGAATCCAGGATATTAACTGCAGAATATATAGAAATATATATATAGATAGCTGGCAATAGATCTCCGTATTGTTTTTAAGGTTCACTTTCGTCTTGTCAGCTGTGGTGGTAAAAGCTAGCAATAGCGCAGGTATAGGACGTATCCAAGCCATGATCATTGTAGCTGGTGAAGCAGTTGAGTTCGTAACAACAGTCGCGGATGATGTGGCTTTTCATCACGCAGACAGATTGAGAGTCGATTCGTTTTCCTGTAGTTGGCTACTGTCCTCCGCCTGTCTGTCCGATGATATCCTCCCCATCCCAACATTATATCTCTCACCGGAACAACAACAAAAAAAGGTGTCCTCCGGTCTCCAGAAAGTGAATAAAATCATCCGAACCGTGTGGTGCGGGTTATGACTAGATTTGATACAGTATGTGTCCGATTTGGCCTTACGTAGCAGGTTAGAATGTACGTAGCAGGTTAGAATGTACGTAGCAGGTTAGAATGTACGTCGCAGGTTAGAATGTACGTAGCAGGTTAGAATGTACGTAGCAGGTTAGAATTTACGTCGCAGGTTAGAATTTACGTCGCAGGTTCAGAGAATTAGGAAAATTATTAGGGGAAAAAACTAAAACTTTATGTTAATTTAACAAAGGCTGTACGGGCCGGGGAGGGCATGCTTCTCTGTGAACGGGAACGAGTAAATGTCTTCCGCCACTAATTATGTCAATGCTGAGCTATATGAAGCCCTCAGCCTTGTTACAAAATTTGCTCAATCTGCTCAATCTGGCATCTGCATGCTACCTGAGGCTCCGCAATTGAGTCGCACCATACATTCTGCGCCTCCGACACACATTTTCGGATCAAGCATAAATGTTTGATTACAACATCGTGCTGCCTCCAACATTCTCCCCGCCACAAATTGATAAAAGGCTGCATAAATGGGCAGAGAGTTGCAGAAGTCAACAAAGCTTTTACCAAGAGATCACTTTAAAAATGATTTATCATCCAAAGCCACAGGGTGGAATCTTTACAGCAGAATCTGTAGTAATGTTAGATTGTGCAGAACATGAGTATAGGGGAGACCCATGCATTAGGGTGATTTATTTAACTAGGCAAGTCAGTTAAGAACAAATTCTTATTTACAATGATGGCCGAGGAACAGTGGGTTAACTGCCTTGTTCAGGGCAGAAGGACAGATTTTTACCTTGTCAGCTCCAACCACTAGGCTACCTGCCGCCCCAGGTACAGTGCATTACAACAAAATTAACTTGCTTGAAGGACATACACAGTAGGAGACGAGGATATACAAGTAGGAGACGAGGATATACACAGTAGGAGACGAGGATATACACAGTAGGAGGCTGAGGGAATACACAGTAGGAGACATACACAGTAGGAGACGAGGATATACACAGTAGGAGAGGATATACACAGTAGGAGACGAGGACATACACGAGGATATACACAGTAGGAGACGAGGGAATACACAGTAGGAGACGAGGATATACACAGTAGGAGACAGGGAATACACAGTAGGGACGAGGACATACACAGTAGGAGACAGTAGGAGACGAGGGAATACACAGTAGGAGACGAGGATATACACAGTAGGAGACGAGGATATACACAGTAGGAGACGAGGATATACACAGTAGGCGAGGATATACACAGTAGAGACGAGGATATACACAGTAGGAGACGAGGAATACACATACTTACAAGAAGAATAAACGGAAACATTCTGCTGACCATAAATGATTATTTATTTGATTGTTTTATTCAATTTGAAAACAAAATACTGCTTTATTTTAAAGGCCAAAATTTATACAATGCATAACATTGATAATCCAAAAATATAGTACTGGCTAACAACAATATAGGACAAAAACATACATGTGTTGTGAACTTGAATGTGCTGCATTCAGTAGGTCTCTTACAGAAAATTGATAATAAAAAGGGTAGATAATGGAAGTGAGTTATTTCAGACACCTAATGTGCTTTAAATTAAAACAAATACATAGTTGTCCGAAATGGCACCCTATTCCTTATATAGTGCACTACTTAGTCCCAAATGGCACCTTATTCTCTATATAATGCACTACTTAGTCCCAAATGGCACCCTATTCCCTATATACTGCACTACTTTTGATCAGAGGTTTATGTAGGCACTACATAGGGAATAGGGTGCCATTTGGGACACAACAGACTAGATTAGTAATTGTTAGTGTCACCCCATATAACACCATTAACTCCCTTTAGATTCTTGTCCACCACGAGCTCTACAAGTGTTCTGTCAGTGCCCACAGTAAATACAATACTTACTTGATGGCATCCATTGCTGGTTGTCAAGCCAAATGGAACGACAAGATAGCACAGGACAGACACATTCAACTTAGCTACCAATTCAGCCTCCTTGTCTAGAAAATATCTAGTACAAACATAACTTGTTACACTTTTATTTGATCTTTCAACTTGTATTCCCATAAAAATCATTACACCACATGACAAGTCCAATGTTTATTCTTGTTTCCTAACGTTTTTAGTGTCAAGTCAATTGAGAATAGGGCAACACAATTCATTCTGCTCCACAAAAGTTCACTGACCCAATTCAATACAATTCGTGGCAAAAGGTTAAGTCGATCAAAAGTGGAACTATACTACACCAAACTAGTGTACACATAGAAGCAGCATAAACATAGAGAAGTCAGATTTTATTTTATTTTACTTTACATGTCATCTATTTTCATACTCGCTTGATTCTTGTTTCATGGACAAAGTGTAGAGATCTGGTAATCTAACTAGGTCAAAACGCCACAGCAATTAATTTGTTATACCAATAATCATGAATGCCATTTGAAACAATCAGTTTGGAGAGGTGATATGCATGCTGTACTCAAGTGATGGGACAGTCAGTGTCTGGCTGAGGCCCAGTTGGGTGTCCTGACTCTAGTCCAAGGTGATACACGAACAGTCTAAAATTTACATTACAATGACTCATGCTGGTGCACGCAAATTCAACATGAATTTAATAGGTGCCCTAACGTCATCAAAACACACAGCATTGGCATTACAGATATATTATCGCTGTCCAAGTGACGCAAGCCTACCAGACTACAGTCCTGATCTGGTTCTTCCTTGGCATGTACTTATTGAACTCATTAACTTCCTATAAGTCCGCGGGGTCACACCTACATACAGGTAAAACCCCAATACCACAGGCATTTAGATAAAACTATTAGTCTTTCGTGTGTTTTGTTTTCGATCATAGAAATCATAGGCTATATCTTGCCGAGGCAACACGCCGCACGAGGGAAAGAAATGTGACTGCTCAGCTTCAATGTGCATCCTAAAAGCTTATAAGTGTTTTTTGGTGTTAAGGTAATTTAGTCCTACTTCTATGCTATAGCCTACGCTATTATATTTGGTCCTTTTACGTAAAATACTAGTTAAATCATTAGGCCTATGAGATATTTCAAGGCATAGGCTACACTCAGACAAGTTGAGTCCAATACAAGGGTTTTGAGGACAGCCGTTTCAGTAACCCCCACTAGTTCTGTCTGTTCTTGTTATGTAGGATTTGGCCGCGCGAAGTGAGCGCAGAGCGTGTTGGACCAGGAAAGAACGCGCCACCTCTCAATACCCGCCCTATTGTTGACACTTGTTGCAGCAGTTCGGCACCGCACTAAAAGCGAGTTTGTTACCTTTTAAGGCTGATATACATGTTTATTTGGTTTTTCATGGAATTTCTGCGGTAATTAAATTTAAAATATTTATCAGATATACCTTACAGAAATCATTTTTACCAGCTATGTGTATTCTCAAATTGAAAAGAGCGCGCTCCCCCAGCACTACCTATTGGGCTCCTGGTCAAAGTAATGCACTAGATAGGGAATATATTTAGACAAGACAGGGGCCATTTAGGGGACAAGACAGGGCCTGCTGCACACCCTATGACACCTAGTTAGTTCAGCGTCTATTACAGTGATTGGATGAGCTGCAGGAATGCTAAACGTCCACTAGGTGGCATCATCAGGCCGTTATCGGAGGAGGATCAACAGAACGGCTTTGGAGTTTGACCTTTCCTCATTCCTTTCAAAGTCACAATATTTTGTTTTCCTTTGCAAACAAACGAAAGGAATAGATTAAGTGACATATTTCCCTTTCCGTAAAACATGTAGCCTACGGCCGTTACTGTTCACGTGATACACACATCTGGATTAAGATTAACAGAAAATGCCTTAACAATAAGCAAGCCTCAATGTGAACCGGGCGGTAAAAATACCATCTCTCTTTCAGACATAACACGTGGGAGGTGACATACACTCTAAAGAGATGCCTGGTTTACATCAACCTCAGTACAAATCGACGGGCACTATCATGCTGACCCCTTGTCACACCAAACTGTTTGGCTTGATAGGGACAGCAATGGAAAAGGCAAGAGCACAACCCGGTCTGGGGCCAGGCTACAGGAGGAGACAACAGATCTGGGGCCAGGCTACAGGAGGAGACACCCGGTCTGGGGCCAGGCTACAGGAGGAGACACCCGGTCTGGGGCCAGGCTACAGGAGGAGACACCCGGTCTGGGGCCAGGCTACAGGAGGAGACACCCGGTCTGGGGCCAGGCTACAGGAGGAGACACCCGGTCTGGGGCCAGGCTACAGGAGGAGACAACAGATCTGGGACCAGGCTACAGGAGGAGACAACAGATCTGGGACCAGGCTACAGGAGGAGACAACAGATCTGGGACCAGGCTAAAAAAGGAGACACCAGATCTGGGACCAGGCAACTATGTTCACAGCACATCACTATTTGAACATCCACCTCGTCATTGTGACCAGTTTGAACCACCTCCCAACACGTTACCTTCACACATATACAGCTACTGCACCTGGAAGTATTTCTGCTACATTATAGAGACGGTTTTTACGACAGGGGGGGTCAGATCATAAACAAAAAGAAAGATGACAACAAAAACACATAGCTAATATGCATCTGTATAAAAACAGACTAGCTAAATCAAAATATACAGCGAGTGAGTTCTCATAGCCAGGCTCCCCAAAACAGCCATTCAGTTGCAAAAGGTCCTCTGAGTGACAGAAAACAACATGGCCCTTTCCAAAAACAAAAAACCTCCCTGCGAGAACACAAAACTAATGAGCCGGCAGAATGGAGTCAGGGGCTCAAACTCTGCCTAGAAACTCTACAAATAAATCTCTCTCCTCCTGACGGATCTAAAAATTATATATTTGGAATAAACACGCTTTTTAACCACCAAAGTCCTTCTGTCTGAGGAGCACAGCGCCGCTCAGCTGTAGGAATGCCATGTTTATTGTGAATCCTACATCTTTCTTTGTTATATACAACGACAAGGTTAGCTCGTCGTGTCATGGTTGTTATCCCTGTGGCAAGAGAACAAAATACACAGAAGGAAGGGGGGGGGAATGCAGAATTATAATTCTAACCACATGAACAACTATAAATTGGAAACATGGCTTACTTGTTTTTTTCTAGTTCGTTTCTTCCTCATTTTTTTTTTTTTTTTGGCCTTCAGCAAAGTTCAGTCCCAGCTTTTGCTCTTAAAAAAAAAAAAAAAAAAAATGCTTTTGAGGAGAAAATTAGCGTGTTAAAAATGCCTCCTCAGTTGTGGCTGGAAGCGCATGTAGAGGACAGTAACGGCTGCAGCAGCTCCCAGGACAGCCACAAGTATTACCAAGGAGGAGACAGACGAGTCACCGTCAGGCCTGGAACTGGGTGGAACATTCATGGCCATGGTGGGCTGTTGGGACAGAGAAGGAGGCAACAAAATAAAACATCTTATATCATATCCGAGTTGTGTTCAGTGGGCCCCAAACAGCACTAGGCTATATATCCCTCAGTATATCTGAATGTGTCCAATAAGAAATGCTTCTTTTTTGGGGGGGGTTGTTTTTTTATCAGTTGCGAAACACTTTGCTACAATGTGCCCTAATGAATATGACCCGTCCAAGACAGTTGAAGTCTCAGACGAGTGAAGAAGAGCCTGCGGTTGTCCCACACACACCCTCTGCTGCACGCGAAGCTGCACGTCCTCTCCTGCTGACGTGAAGAGCCCCACCGCAGCACTGTGTGACAGGTGCTCGAGCTTGTGACCATTAATCTACATAAAGACAAAACAGAGGGAGAATAACATCATAGGAGCTTGATACATTATGGAGGACTATAACTGTCAGTACCATGATCGTTTAAGATCTACCGTGCAGTGAAAAGGCTCATGAAATTAAAGCCACAATTCTTCAGTAGATGGCTGGAATCTCAAGCCTAATACAAATTTCCCAGATAGACGATTGATTGATTGATTGATTGAAACATCACATTCCCCCTTCTTACCCTCTGATCTCTAATCTACTCCACCAGTCGGCTCTCTAGCAATTGAGCCGCTGGGGATGAGGTTATCTTCTCCAAACCTCAAAAAACAAAAGTCAAAGTCAATGTTTACCGCCAATATCTTGTCTCCCTCTTGTAATCTTCCATCCAGCGCTGCTGCGCCATTCTGTTTGATTTTGGCCACATAAATCCCACTGTCATTCAGGACATACTGCTGGTCCAGACCCCCCACGATGTTAAACCCCAGACCTGGAGGGAGGGAGGGGGGGGGGGAGAGAACAGGAAATGAAAGTGAAAGTTCTCAGGTGAGATACTTAGTATGGAGTTCTCATTACATGGACATTTGCTGACTGATCGCCAAGCATCACTACTCTGGATGGTTCTGACTTAGGTATTTGTAGTTGTCCACATATTCTAGGTGTTGCTGCACATGAGAACTTGTTCTCAACTAGCCTACCTGGTTAAATAAAGGTGAAATAAATAAACTGATTTACCGTCTGGATATTCAAAAGAGGAAAAGACCATAGAACACTATTTCTCTCTCTCTCTCTCTATGGACAAGGCTATGTAACTATGGTAGTGCAGAACGTATTAGTTGGAGAGGTGTGGATGGAAGGAGATGTCTGCTGATTACAATGTTGTTATGTGGGACAAGGTACAAGCAGAACCATTCCAGAAGTTGCCATATAAATTCCCTTCCATGCAGTCAGTCTTGTCATAATATTGCAGATGCGGAAGAGCTGTTAACGGAACTCAAAAAAAAAAAAAATATGTAAATGCCATGGAAACGCTCGTTTAACTCAACTCATCTTGTAGTTACCAGCCCTGTCGCGGACCCCGATGTCTTGCTCCCAGACAAACTAAACAACCTCTTCGCTCGCTTTGAGGACAATACAGTGCCGACGACACGTCCCGCTACCAAAACCTCTCCTTCACTGCAGCCAACGTGAGTAAAACATTTAAAAGTGTTAACCCTCGCAAGGCTGCTGGCCCAGACGGCATCCCCAGCCGCGCCCTCAGAGCGCAGACCAGCTGGCTGGTGTGTTTACGGACATATTCAATCAATCCCATCCCATCCCAGTCTGCTGTTCCCACATGCTTCAAGACGGCCACCATTGTTCCTGTTCCCAAGATAGCAAAGGTAACTGAGCTTAACGACTATCGCCCCATAGCACTCACTTCCGTCATCATGAAGTGCTTTGAGAGACTTCGTCAAGGACCATATCACCTCCACCCTTTTATTTTATTGATCCGTTATTTTACCAGGTAAGATGACTGAGAACACGTTCTCATTTGCAGCAACGACCTGGGGAATAGTTACAGGGGAGAGGAGGGGGATGAATGAGCCAATTGTAAACTGGTGAGTATTAGCTGACCATGATGGTTTGAGGGACAGATTGGGAATTTAGCCAGGACACCGGGGTTAACACCCCTACTCTTATGATAAGTGCCATGGGATCTTTAATGACCTCAGAGTCAGGACATCCGTTTAACGTCCCATCTGAAAGACACCACCCTACACAGGGCAGGTGCCCTGGGGCATTGTCACCCTACCTGACAACCCACTCCAATTTGCTTACCGCCCCAATAGGTCCACAGACGACTCAATTGCAATCACACTGCCCTAACCCATCTGGACAAGAGGAATACCCATGTAAGACTGCTGTTCATCGACTATAGTTCAGCATTTAACACCATAGTACCCTCCAAACTCGTCATCAAGCTTGAGACCCTGGGTCTCGACCCTGCCCTGTGCAACTGGGTCCTGGACTTAAACAGGCCACCACCAGGTGGTGAGGGCAGGAAACAACATCTCCACCCTGCAGATCGTCAACACTGGGATACCACAAGGGTGCGTTCTCAGCCCTCTCCTGTACTCCCTGTTCACCCACGACTGCGTGGCCTTGCAGACGCGCCTCCAACTCAATCATCAAGTTTCAGGACGACACAACAGTGGTGGGCCTGATTACCAACAACGACGAGACGGCCTACAGGGAGGAAGTGAGGTGGCCCTCAGAGTGTGGTGTCAGGAAAATAACCTCACACTCAACGTCAACAAAACTAAAGAGATAATTGTGGACTTCAGGAAACAGCAGAGGGAGTACAACCCCCATCCACATCGCATGGACAGTAGTGGAGAAGGGTGGAAAGTTAAGTTCCTTGATACACATCACGGACAAACTGAATTGGTCCACCCACACAGACAGCATTGTGAAGAAGGCGCATTAGCGCTCTTCAACCTCAGGAGGTCTGAATAAATTCTGGCTTGTCACCAAAAGCACTCAAAACTTTTACAGATGCACAATCGGGAGGGTATCCCATATTAGATCACTGCCTGGTGGCACAGCAACTGCTCCGCCCACAACCGCAAGGCTTCCAGAGGGTAGTGAGGTCTGCACAACACATCACCAGGGCAAAACTACCTGCCATCCAGGACAACTACACCACCCGATGTCACAGGAAGGCCATAAAGATCATCAAGGACAACAACCACCTGAGCCACTGCCTGTTCACCCCGCTATCATCCAGAAGGCGAGGTCAGTACAGGTGCATCAAAGTTGGACCGAGACTGAAAAACATCTCTCAAGGCCATCAGACTGTTAAACAGCCACCACTAACATTGAGTGGCTGCTGCCAACATACTGACTCAACTCCAGCCACTTTAATAATAAAAATTGGATGTAATAAATGTATCACTAGTCACTTTAAACAATGCCATCACATAATAATGTTCTACATACCCTACATTGCTCATCTCATATGTATATACTGTACTCTACACCATCTTGTCTATGCCGCTCGCCATCGCCATCCATATATTTATATGTATATATTCTTATTCATTCATTCATTCATTTACACTTGTGTGTATAAGGTAGTTGTTGTGAAATTGTTAGATTACTTGTTAATTGTTACTGCATGGTCAGAACTAGAAGCGCAAACAATTCGCTACACTCGCATCAACATCTGCTAACCATGTGTATGTGACTATATACAATTTGATTTGATTGAGGCGAGCGAGCTACATAAAGAGGTATTCTCACTGGAGGTTACTGGCTAGAAAAACCTAATTTGTATTCGTCACATGCTTAGTAAACAAGTGTATACTATCCGGCCGTTCCCAACAACGCAGAGAAAGAAGAAACTAATAATAGCAAAGTAAAACACGTAACAATGAGAAACGATAAGTTGGCTATATACACGGGGTACCGAGTCGATGTGAAGGGGTACGATTTAATTGAAGTAAATATGTACAGTACCAGTCAAAAGTTTGGACACCTACTCATTCAAGTTGTTTTTTTTTGTTGCAATTTTCTACATTGTAGAATAATAGTGAAGACATCAAAACTATGAAATAACACATACGGAAACATGTAGTAACCCCCCCCCAAAAAAAGTGTTAAATCAAAATATATTTTAGATTCTTGAAAGTAGCCACCCTTTGCCTTGACAGCTTTGCACACTCTTGGCATTCTCTCAACCAGCTTCACCTGGAATGCTTTTCCAAGAGTCTTGGAAAAACAATATGCTGAGCACTTGTTGGCTGCTGTTCCTTCACTCTGCGGTCCAAGCTCATCCCAAACCATCTCAATAGGGTTGAGGTCAGGTGAATGTTGAGACCAGGTCATCTCTGATGCAGCTCTCCAGCACTTCTCCTTGGTCAAATAGCCCTTACAGCCTGGAGTTGTGTTGGGTCATTGTCCAGTTGATAAACAAATGATAGTGGGATGGGATATCTGCAGAATGCTGTGATAGCCATGCTGGTTAAGTGTGCCTTGAATTCTAAATAAATCACTGACAGTGTCACCACCAGAGATCATCCGTTTCACCACTTCTGCATCTCGTAAAGACATAGGCGGTTGGAACCAAAAATCTCAGAATTTGGACTCATCAGACCAAAGGACAGATTTCCACCGGTCTAATGTCCATTTCTCATGTTTCTTGGCCCAAGCAAGTCTCTTCTTCTTATTGGTGTCCTTAGTAATCGTTTCTTTGCAGCAATTCAACCATGAAGTCCTGATTCACACAGTCTCCTCTGAACAGTTGATGTTGAGATGTGTCTGTTACTTGAACTCTGTAAAGCATTTATTTGGGCTGCACTTGAGGTTGGTACATAATGAGCTTATCCTAGCAGCAAAGGGTAACTTTGGTTTTCCTTGCCTATTTTTAACAAGTAGGACTATCTTCTCTGTATACTACCCCTACCGTATCACAACACAACTGATTAGCTCAAACGACATAATGAAAGAAATTCCACAAATTAACAAGGTATACCTGTTAATTGAAATGCATTCGCTAAGGTGACTACCTCATGAAGCTGTTTGAGAGAATGCCATGTTTACAAGCTGTCAACAAGGCAAAGGTGACTACCTTGAAGAATCACCAAATATAAAATATATTTTGATTTGTTTAACACTCTTTTTGGTTACTGCTGGCGATTCCATGTGTTATTCTCACAGTGTTGATGTCTTCATTATTATTCTACAATGTAGAAAATCGTAAAATAAGGAAACTTGGAATTTAGTGTCCAAACTTTTGACTGGTACTGTAGATTCGAATTCCAAGTCACGTGAAATCCATAGATCAGGGTTATGAATTAATTTCAATTGACTGGTTTCCTTATATGAACTGTAACTCAGTAAAATCTTTGAAATTGTTTGTTGCGTTTATATTTTAGTTCAGGTAGTTAGTATTGCTAGCTGCTAGCTAGGTCCTCATTTGGCTCAGTAGCAAAACCCCGATCTCGTGGCGTTCAAATTGAAGCCTATTTGCAATATCCAGATTAGTTACCAAATTGGCATAAATTAAATAAAGACAGCCAGCTAAGCTAAGAACAGTTAGCTATCCAGGCCATCCGTTTGCAAGCTTGCCAACTAACAGTAGGTATTTCAGTTGCGACTGAAAGCTATTTTCTTACCTTGTGGTCCTCTTTTCAACTTTATATCCAGCACGATAGCGCAGTATACATTGTTGACCCGTTCATGATGTTAGGAATCCAGAGGACAAGCTAAATAGCTGTTTTTGAGGGTAGTTATAAAAATGTGAAGGTGAACTCATACAGGAGTACCGTATCGATTGCCTGCAGTTTCCTGCTCTCTGATGGACTAGAACTCCACTTCCCAGAATGCTCTTCAATCTACCGCTCTACTCGTGACCTTTGATTGAACCACCCGTAACTGTTACTGTC
Source organism: Oncorhynchus masou masou (assembly GCF_036934945.1). Lineage (NCBI taxonomy): Eukaryota > Metazoa > Chordata > Actinopteri > Salmoniformes > Salmonidae > Oncorhynchus > Oncorhynchus masou. The sequence continues at coordinate 10,879 of NW_027011364.1, read as the reverse complement.
GATCAAGATAAACAAATGTTTCTCAATCTGCGGGTACTAGCTGTATGCACCCTGGGGGTGCCTGGCCTATCCACAGGGGTACTTGTACAGAATTGTAAGAACCTAATGATAATCGCTCTGGGTAGTTTCTCCTAGGTACAGGTCTAGGATCAGTTTCCCCTCCCTTAACCCTTGGGGGATGCAAAACTGACCCAGGATCAGCGTCTAGGTGGGGCAACTAAACCCTACACCTGATCAGACAGTTGCACATGAAGGTATACATCAGGCAGAGCAATGTGTGACTTAGCTGTAGAAACCCCATTGATAACCAGTCATAATGTATCAGCACTCTGTAATCTTAGACAACCCTTATTATTAAAACAATACATTGTCTTAGACAACCCTTACTATTAAAACAATACCTTTGTCTTAGACAACCCTTGTCATTAAAACAATACCTTTGTCTTAGACAACCCTTATTATTAAAACAATACATTTGTCTGAGACAACCCTTATTATTAAAACAATACCTTTGTCTTAGACAACCCTTATTATTAAAACAATACCTTTGTCTTAGACAACCCTTATTATTAAACAATACCTTTGTCTTAGACAACCCTTATTATTAAAACAATACCTTTGTCTTAGACAACCCTTATTATTAAAACAATACATTGTCTTAGACAACCCTTATTATTAAAACAATACCTTTGTCTTAGACAACCCTTATTATTAAAACAATACCTTTGTCTTAGACAACCCTTATTATTAAAACAATACCTTTGTCTTAGACAACCCTTATTATTAAAACAATACATTGTCTTAGACAACCCTTATTATTAAAACAATACCTTTGTCTTAGACAACCCTTTATTAAAACAATACCTTTGTCTTAAAAAACCCTTGTCATTAAAACAATACCTTTGTCTTAGACAACCCTTATTATTAAAACAATACATTTGTCTGAGACAACCCTTATTATTAAAACAATACCTTTGTCTTAGACAACCCTTATTATTAAAACAATACCTTTGTCTTAGACAACCCTTATTATTACAACAATACCTTTGTATTAGACAACCCTTATTATTAAAACAATACCTTTGTCTTAGACAACCCTTATTATTAAAACAATACCTTTGTCTTAGACAACCCTTATTATTAAAACAATACCTTTGTCTTAGACAACCCTTATTATTAAACAATACCTTTGTCTTAGACAACCCTTATTATTAAAACAATACCTTTGTCTTAGACAACCCTTATTATTAAATCACATTTTTACTGTAGATCTGTCTTCTTGCAATAATTTTTTGCAAAATTAAATCAGTGATAACCTGATGTGATCCTCAAGTCGAATCGGGAGATGACAGATAGTCAGATTAATACTGACAAATTAAAAGATACACATTTGCTCACAGCCTCACAGCCGGTCTAGCTAAAAGAAGCCTCGAGAGCAGCCACCCAGTTCCGTCTATTATGCTAGTCCTCCATCTAGCCTCACAGCCTCAGCCTCAGCCTCACAGCCTCAGCCTCACAGCCTCACAGCCTCACAGCTCCCAGCCTCCCAGCCTCCCAGCCTCACAGCCTACAGCCTCCAGCCCCCAGCCTCACAGCCCCAGCCTCACAGCCTCACAGCCTCACAGCCTCAGCCTCCTCACAGCCTCAGCCCACAGCCTCACAGACTCACAGCCTCACAGCCTCACAGCCTCCCACAGCCTCAGCCCAGCCTCACAGCCTCAGCCTCACAGCCTCAAAGCCTCACAGCCTCACAGCCTCACAGCCTCACAGCCTCAGCCTCCTGACCCCAGCCTCCACAGCCTCCACAGCCTCACAGCCTCACAGCCTCAGCCTCACAGCCTCACAGCCTCAGCCTCACAGCCTTACAGCCTCACAGCCTCAGCCTCACAGCCTCACAGCCTTACAGCCTCACGCCTCAGCCTCACAGCCTCAGCCTCACAGACCTCAGCCTCACAGCCTCAGCCTCACAGCCTCACAGCCTCACAGACTCACAGCCTCACAGCCTCAGCCTCACAGCCTACAGCCTCACAGCCTCACAGCCTCACAGCCTCAGCCTCCTCACAGCCTCACAGCCTCACAGCCTCAGCCTCAGCCTCACAGCCTCAGCCTCACAGCCTCTGGCCTCAGCCTCACAGCCTCCAGCCTCAGCCTCACAGCCTCCACAGCCTCACAGCCTCACAGCCTCAGCCTCACAGCCTCACAGCCTCAGCCTCAGCCTCACAGCCCAGCCTCACAGCCTCACAGCCTCACAGCCTCACAGCCCACAGCCTCAGCCTCACAGCCTCTGGCCTCACAGCCTCCACAGCCTCACAGCCTCCAGCCTCACAGCCTCACAGCCTCAGCCTCCAGCCCCAGCCTCACAGCCTCCATAGCCTCAGCCTCCACAGCCTCACAGCCTCACAGCCTCCAGACCACAGCCTCACAGCCTCACAGCCTCAGCCTCAGCCTCAGCCTCACAGCCTCACAGCCTCACAGCCTCACAGCCTCACAGCAATAAAATAAAGTGGTTCAAGCAAAAGCCACTGATTTTCAGTCCGACACACACAAACACACACACACACACACACACATACACCCACACACACACACGCACACCCACCCACACACCATAACTCTGAATGGTGAACCAAAACTGTGATTATAGACAGTAAAATACAATAACATATTTTGGGGGCTCCCGAGTGGCACAACCATCTAAGCCACTGCTTGAGGTATCATTACAGACCCTGGTTCGATTGCAAGGATGTATCACAATCGGCCATGATTGGGAGTCCCATAGGGCGGCGCACAATTGGCCCAGCAGTTTTTTTTATTTTACCTTTATTTTACTAGGCAAGTCAGTTAAAGAACAAATTCTTATTTTCAATGACGGCCTAGGAACAGTGGGTTAAATGCCTGTTCAGGGGCAGAACAACAGATTTGTACCTTGTCAGCTCGGGGATTTGAACTTGCAACCTTTCGGTTACTAGTCCAACACTCTAACCACTAGGCTACCCTGCCACCGTTAGAGTTTGGCCGAGAGGGAGCCGGTTGTATATAAGAATTTGTTTTAACTGACTTGCCAAGTTTAAAATAAAACATAAATTATCAATACAGTCGAAGCCTACTGTTCTGGTCATGAAAACATTGTAGAAATGCTTAAGGACGCCCCCATTGACCTAGACGTTTCATGCAGAATACACGAGGTTACTTTCCCAAGAACGGTAAGAGGCATTCAAAGCAGATCTCTCCTCCTCTGCTACCCAAGACACACAGTCTAGTTTCCCTCATTCATACATTATCTACCACAATATACGATAGTCATTTGATTGTGCCCAGAATTATAAGAAAAGGGCATTTTTCCCAGCCTAAAGAACATACTGTATAGGGCTTTTCACACCATAGCCAAACCAAGCTACACTGAGCTGTATACTATTTTCACATTGTCCTTTTCAGCCCAGTTCTTGGAACAATGGTGGATGGATAATGAGCTAGCAACAGTTCCCAGTTTAAGGTCAGCCCTGTAGTGTGAAAAGGGAATACATGAGCTACAACCCCACCCATCAGTCCATTTGCCCTTAGGGGCTCTGCTCAAGTGGTACCTCGTAGGAATGAATTTCTGGAAGGCTCTGGTCAGGTGAGTACTACATAGGGAACAGGAACAACAAGGCTCTCTTATGGTAGTGCACTACGTAGGGAATAGGGTGCCATAGGGCTCTGGTCAAAGGTAGTGCACTACGTAGGGAATAGGGTGCCATAGGGCTCTGCTCAAAGGTAGTGCACTACATAGGGAATAGGGTGCCATAGGGCTCTGCTCAAAGGTAGTGCACTACATAGGGAATAGGGTGCCATTTGGGACTCAGCCCGTAGTCTCTGAGATCCTACTTGGGTCCACACTGTAGAGAATGACATCCCGCCACTACACGCAGCAGGGCGACGTCTTCAAACCCTCCGGCTCTGTGCTCATACTCCAGACAATGGTTCCCATCCCCCCGCTAATTTAAACGAGTCCTCTTCAACTAGGATCTTCAGCTGCAGGCAGGACAGGACAGACACAACTCAGCAAATAAAAGGTTTCTATGGAATGTGATACTCATCTGGGTAAAGTCATATTCCAATAAAGAGGTGATGCCATCTCCCATGGTGCAGTCCTTTAGGGAGATGCCATCTCTCATGGTGCAGTCCTTTAGGGAGATGCCATCTCTCATGGTGCAGTCCTTTAGGGAGATGCCATCTCTCATGGTGCACTCCTTTAGGGAGATGCCATCTCTCATGGTGCACTCCTTTAGGGAGATGCCATCTCTCATGGTGCAGTCCTTTAGGGAGATGCCATCTCTCATGGTGCACTCCTTTAGGGAGATGCCATCTCATGGTGCAGTCCTTTAAGGAGATGCCATTTCTCATGGTGCAGTCCTTTAGGGAGATGTCATCTCTCATGGTGCACTCCTTTAGGGAGATGCCATCTCTCATGGTGCAGTCCTTTAGGGAGATGCCATTTCTCATGGTGCAGTCCTTTAGGGAGATGCCATCTCTCATGGTGCAGTCCTTTAGGAGATGCCATCTCTCATGGTGCAGTCCTTTAGGGAGATGCCATCTCTCATGGTGCAGTCCTTTAGGGAGATGCCATCTCTCATGGTGCAGTCTTTTAGGGAGATGCCATCTCTCAAGGTGCAGTCCTTTAGGGAGATGCCATCTCTCATGGATGCACTCCTTTAGGGAGATGCCATCTCTCATGGTGCAGTCCTTTAGGGAGATGCCATCTCTCATGGTGCACTCCTTTAGGGAGATGCCATCTCTCATGGTGCAGTCCTTTAAGGAGATGCCATCTCTCATGGTGCAGTCCTTTAGGGAGATGCCATCTCTCATGGTGCACTCCTTTAGGAGATGCCATCTCTCATGGTGCAGTCCTTTAGGGAGATGCCATCTCTCATGGTGCAGTCCTTTAGGGAGATGCCATCTCTCATGGTGCAGTCCTTCAGAGAGATGCCATCTCTCATGGTGCAGTCCTTCAGAGAGATGCCATCTCTCATGGTGCAGTCCTTTAGGGAGATGCCATCTCTCATGGTGCACTCCTTTAGGGAGATGCCATCTCTCATGGTGCAGTCCTTTAGGGAGATGCCATCTCTCATGGTGCAGTCCTTTAGGGAGATGCCATCTCTCATGGTGCACTCCTTTAGGGAGATGCCATCTCTCATGGTGCAGTCCTTTAGGGAGATGCCATCTCTCATGGTGCAGTCCTTTAGGGAGATGCCATCTCTCATGGTGCAGTCCTTTAGAGAGATGCCATCTCTCATGGTGCAATCCTTTAGAGAGATGCCATCTCTCATGGTGCAGTCCTTTAAGGAGATGCCATCTCTCATGGTGCAGTCCTTTAGGGAGATGCCATCTCTCATGGTGCAGTCCTTTAGAGAGATGCCATCTCTCATGGTGCAATCCTTTAGAGAGATGCCATCTCTCATGGTGCAGTCCTTTAGGGAGATGCCATCTCTCATGGTGCACTCCTTTAGGAGATGCCATCTCTCATGGTGCAGTCCTTTAGGGAGATGCCATCTCTCATGGTGCAGTCCTTTAGGGAGATGCCATCTCTCATGGTGCAGTCCTTTAAGGAGATGCCATCTCTCATGGTGCAGTCCTTTAGGGAGATGCCATCTCTCATGGTGCACTCCTTTAGGGAGATGCCATCTCTCATGGTGCAGTCCTTTAGGGAGATGCCATTTCTCATGGTGCAGTCCTTTAGGGAGATGCCATCTCTCATGGTGCAGTCCTTTAGGGAGATGCCATCTCTCATAGTGCAGTCCTTTAGGGAGATGCCATCTCTCATGGTGCAGTCCTTTAGGGAGATGCCATCTCTCATGGTGCAGTCCTTTAGGGAGATGCCATCTCTCAAGGTGCAGTCCTTTAGGGAGATGCCATCTCTCATGGTGCACTCCTTTAGGGAGATGCCATCTCTCATGGTGCAGTCCTTTAGGGAGATGCCATCTCTCATGGTGCACTCCTTTAGGGAGATGCCATCTCTCATGGTGCAGTCCTTTAAGGAGATGCCATCTCTCATGGTGCAGTCCTTTAGGGAGATGCCATCTCTCATGGTGCACTCCTTTAGGGAGATGCCATCTCTCATGGTGCAGTCCTTTAGGGAGATGCCATCTCTCATGGTGCACTCCTTTAGGAGATGCCATCTCTCATGGTGCACTCCTTTAGGGAGATGCCATCTCTCATGGTGCAGTCCTTTAGGGAGATGCCATCTCTCATGGTGCACTCCTTTAGGGAGATGCCATCTCTCATGGTGCAGTCCTTTAGGGAGATGCCATCTCTCATGGTGCAGTCCTTTAGGGAGATGCCATCTCTCATGGTGCACTCCTTTAGGGAGATGCCATCTCTCATGGTGCAGTCCTTTAGGGAGATGCCATCTCTCATGGTGCAGTCCTTTAGGGAGATGCCATCTCTCATGGTGCAGTCCTTTAGAGAGATGCCATCTCTCATGGTGCAATCCTTTAGAGAGATGCCATCTCTCATGGTGCAGTCCTTTGGAGATGCCATCTCTCATGGTGCAGTCCTTTAGGGAGATGCCATCTCTCATGGTGCAGTCCTTTAGAGAGATGCCATCTCTCATGGTGCAATCCTTTAGAGAGATGCCATCTCTCATGGTGCAGTCCTTTAGGGAGATGCCATCTCTCATGGTGCACTCCTTTAGGGAGATGCCATCTCTCATGGTGCACTCCTTTAGGGAGATGCCATCTCTCATGGTGCAGTCCTTTAGGGAGATGCCATTTCTCATGGTGCACTCCTTTAGGGAGATGCCATCTCTCATGGTGCAGTCCTTTAAGGAGATGCCATCTCTCATGGTGCAGTCCTTTAGGGAGATGCCATCTCTCATGGTGCACTCCTTTAGGGAGATGCCATCTCTCATGGTGCAGTCCTTTAGGGAGATGCCATTTCTCATGGTGCAGTCCTTTAGGAGATGCCATCTCTCATGGTGCAGTCCTTTAGGGAGATGCCATCTCTCATGGTGCAGTCCTTTAGGGAGATGCCATCTCTCATGGTGCAGTCCTTTAGGGAGATGCCATCTCTCATGGTGCAGTCCTTTAGGGAGATGCCATCTCTCATGGTGCAGTCCTTTAGGGAGATGCCATCTCTCATGGTGCAGTCCTTTAGGGAGATGCCATCTCTCATGGTGCACTCCTTTAGGGAGATGCCATCTCTCATGGTGCACTCCTTTAGGGAGATGCCATCTCTCATGGTGCAGTCCTTTAGGGAGATGCCATCTCTCATGGTGCACTCCTTTAGGGAGATGCCATCTCCATGGTGCAGTCCTTTAAGGAGATGCCATTTCTCATGGTGCAGTCCTTTAGGGAGATGTCATCTCTCATGGTGCACTCCTTTAGGGAGATGCCATCTCTCATGGTGCAGTCCTTTAGGGAGATGCCATTTCTCATGGTGCAGTCCTTTAGGGAGATGCCATCTCTCATGGTGCAGTCCTTTAGGGAGATGCCATCTCTCATGGTGCAGTCCTTTAGGGAGATGCCATCTCTCATGGTGCAGTCCTTTAGGGAGATGCCATCTCTCATGGTGCAATCCTTTAGAGAGATGCCATCTCTCATGGTGCAGTCCTTTAAGGAGATGCCATCTCTCATGGTGCAGTCCTTTAGGGAGATGCCATCTCTCATGGTGCAGCCTTTAGAGAGATGCCATCTCTCATGGTGTAATCCTTTAGAGAGATGCCATCTCTCATGGTGCAGTCCTTTAGGGAGATGCCATCTCTCATGGTGCACTCCTTTAGGAGATGCCATCTCTCATGGTGCAGTCCTTTAGGGAGATGCCATCTCTCATGGTGCAGTCCTTTAGGGAGATGCCATCTCTCATGGTGCACTCCTTTAGGGAGATGCCATCTCTCATGGTGCAGTCCTTTAGGGAGATGCCATCTCTCATGGTGCAGTCCTTTAGGGAGATGCCATCTCTCATGGTGCAGTCCTTTAGAGAGATGCCATCTCTCATGGTGCAATCCTTTAGAGAGATGCCATCTCTCATGGTGCAGTCCTTTAGGGAGATGCCATCTCTCATGGTGCAGTCCTTTAGGGAGATGCCATCTCTCATGGTGCAGTCCTTTAGGGAGATGCCATCTCTCATGGTGCAGTCCTTTAGGGAGATGCCATCTCTCATGGTGCAGTCGTTCAGAGAGATGCCATCTCTCATGGTGCAGTCCTTTAGGGAGATGCCATCTCTCATGGTGCAGTCCTTTAGGGAGATAGCATCACCTTCTCTTTACACAACCCAATTTTCTTCAAAGCTTTTCAATGAGTTACATGTGGAATTGGGTTTATTTTCTGAATTGACTACCATTAAAATGGAATTGACTCCTAACCCCAATCAAACTTGGACCTCAAAACGTTGTCCTTGAATGAAGGGGAAGCCTCCATCTCTCTCCTCTGGACCCCAACCCCCATCCATGTTGGAGTTACGGACAACCTGCTGCTCATAGAAACGAGGGTTGAGGTGGAACGCAACCTCTTCATCATCCTCCTCCTCCGCTTCTTTTATAAAATCAACATGAAACCTGAAATAAAATCTAACTTTTTTCACTCATCACCAGTCTACAGTGCTTTGGACCATAGATACACATTGGAGTGCAATTGCATATGGGCTGTGGCTAGTTTGAATGACTACATACTGGTGATGCTTCGTGATGTCTTAGACTAAGGGCGTTTTCACACTTGGTCCCTTTCAGACGATTTTTGTGAACTCAGTGCGGTTCGCGAACCTTCCAAAAGGAACTGAGATCCCTCAGAAGAGGCCACCGAAGCAAATCAAACTGAACTCATCGTGAGAGGTGTTCTGAGTTCGGTTCACTTGAATTCCGGGGTTCTGATTCCCCTTCTTTAGGGCAATGTGACCGAACCGTCATCCGGGTCAGGGAGGGCTTGGCCGGTAGGGATGCGCGCTGTGTTAAGAAGCAGTGCGGCTTGGCTTGGGTTGTGTATCGGAGGACGCATGACTTTCCAACCTTCCTCTCTCCTGAGCCCGTACGGGAGTTTTAGCGATGAGACAAGATAGTAGCTACTAAAAAAAAAATTGGATACCACGAAATTGGGGAGAAAAAAGGGGTAAAATAAAAAATAATAATTTACCCAAATTCACTTTAACGAGGACAGATCGGATCTTTTATAAGAGGACAAATCGGATATTTTTATGAGAGGACAGATGAAATATTTTATGAGAGTGTAACAGTATAACTTTAGTCCGTCCCTCGCCCTTGCCGGGCGCGAACCAGGGACCCTCTGCACACTCAACAACAGTCACCCACGAAGCATGGTTACCCATCGCTCCACAAAAGCCACGGCCCTTGCAGAGCAAGGGGAACTACATCACTTCAAGGTCTCAACGTCACCGATTGAAACGCTATTTAGCGCGCACCGCTAACTAAGCTAGCCGTTTCACATCCGTTACAAGAGGACAGATTGGATTTTTTTATAAGAAGACAGATCGGATCTTTTTATGAGAGGACAGATCAGCACTTCTATAGGAGGACAGATCAGACCTTCTACAGGAGGACAGATCAGCACTTCTATAGGAGGACAGATCAGACATTCTATAGGAGGACAGATCAGACCTTCTATAGGAGGACAGATAAGACCTTCTATAGGACAGATCAGACCTTCTATAGGAGGGCAGATCAGACCTTCTATAGGAGGACAGATCAGACCTTCTATAGAGGACAGATCAGACCTTCTATAGGACAGACCAGACCTTCTATAGGAGGACAGATCAGCACTTCTATAGGAGGACAGATCAGACATTCTATAGGAGGACAGATCAGACCTTCTATAGGAGGACAGATCAGACCTTCTATAGGACAGACCAGACATTCTATAGGACAGATCAGACCTTCTATAGGAGGACAGATCAGACCTTCTATAGAGGACAGATCAGACCTTCTATAGGACAGACCAGACCTTCTATAGGACAGATCAGACCTTCTATAGGAGGGCAGATCAGACCTTCTATAGGAGGGCAGATCAGACCTTCTACAGGAGGACAGATCAGACCTTCTATAGGACAGACCAGACCTTCTATAGGAGGACAGATCAGACCTTCTATAGGACAGACCAGACCTTCTATAGGAGGACAGATCAGACCTTCTACAGGAGGACAGATCAGACCTTCTATAGGAGGACAGATAAGACCTTCTACAGGACAGACCAGACCTTCTATAGGACAGACCAGACCTTCTATAGGAGGACAGATCAGACCTTCTATAGGAGGACAGATCAGACCTTCTATAGGAGGACAGATCAGACCTTCTATAGGAGGACAGATCAGACCTTCTATAGGACAGATCAGACCTTCTATAGGAGGACAGATCAGACCTTCTATAGGACAGACCAGACCTTCTATAGGAGGACAGATCAGACCTTCTATAGGAGGACAGATCAGACCTTCTATAGGAGGACAGATCAGACCTTCTATAGGAGGACAGATCAGACCTTCTATAGGACAGACCAGACCTTCTATAGGACAGATCAGACCTTCTATAGGAGGACAGATCAGACCTTCTATAGGAGGACAGATCAGACCTTCTATAGGAGGACAGATCAGACCTTCTATAGGAGGACAGATCAGACCTTCTATAGGAGGACAGATCAGACCTTCTATAGGAGGACAGACCAGACCTTCTATAGGAGGACAGATCAGACCTTCTATAGGAGGGCAGATCAGACCTCTATAGGACAGACCAGACCTTCTATAGGAGGACAGATCAGACCTTCTATGGGAGGACAGACCAGACCCTCTCTATAGGACAGACCCAGACCTCTGTAGGAGGACAGATCAGACCTTCTATAGGACAGACCAGGACCTATCTATAGGAGGACAGATCAGACCTTCTATAGGACAGACCCAGACCTTC
>NW_027011363.1:0-24497 GCF_036934945.1 Oncorhynchus masou masou | reverse complement strand
CAGGCTAGTATTAGCGTAGGTTGGAGCAGAATCGGCTGGAGGAGTCCAGGCTAGTATTAGTGTAGGTTGGAGCAGAATCGGCTGGAGGAGTCCAGGCCAGTATTAGTGTAGGTTATATCAGAATCGGCTGGAGGAGTCCAGGCTAGTATTAGCGTAGGTTGGAGCAGAATCGGCTGGAGGAGTCCAGGCTAGTATTAGTGTAGGTTGGAGCAGAGTCGGCTGGAGGAGTCCAGGCTAGTATTAGTGTGGGTTGGAGCAGAATCGGCTGGAGGAGTCCAGGCTAGTATTAGTGTGGGTTGGAGCAAAATCGGCTGGAGGAGTCCAGGCTAGTATTAGTGTAGGTTGGAGCAGTCCAGGCTAGTATTAGTGTAGGTTGGAGCAGAATCGGCTGGAGGAGTCCAGGCTAGTATTAGTGTAGGTTGGAGCAGAATCGGCTGGAGGAGTCCAGGCTAGTATTAGTGTAGGTTATATCAGAATCGGCTGGAGGAGTCCAGGCTAGTATTAGTGTAGGTTGGAGCAGTCCAGGCTAGTATTAGCGTAGGTTGGAGCAGAATCGGCTGGAGGAGTCCAGGCTAGTATTAGTGTAGGTTGGAGCAGAATCGGCTGGAGGAGTCCAGGCTAGTATTAGTGTGGGTTGGAGCAGAATCGGCTGGAGGAGTCCAGGCTAGTATTAGTGTAGGTTGGAGCAGAATCAGCTGGAGGAGTCCAGCCCAGTATTAGTGTAGGTTGGAGCAGAATCGGCTGGAGGAGTCCAGGCCAGTATTAGTGTAGGTTGGAGCAGAATCGGCTGGAGAAGTCCAGGCTAGTATTAGTGTAGGTTGGAGCAGAATCGGCTGAAGGAGTCCAGGCTAGTATTAGTGTAGGTTATATCAGAATCGGCTGGAGGAGTCCAGGCTAGTATTAGTGTAGGTTGGAGCAGAATCAGCTGGAAGAGTCCAGGCTAGTATTAGTGTAGGTTGGAGCAGAATCGGCTGGAGGAGTCCAGGCTAGTATTAGCGTAGGTTGGAGCAGAATCGGCTGGAGGAGTCCAGCCCAGTATTAGTGTAGGTTGGAGCAGAATCGGCTGGAGGAGTCCAGGCTAGTATTAGTGTAGGTTGGAGCAGAATCGGCTGGAGGAGTCCAGGCTAGTATTAGTGTAGGTTGGAGCAGAATCGGCTGGAGGAGTCCAGGCTAGTATTAGTGTAGGTTATATCAGAATCAGCTGGAGGAGTCCAGGCCAGTATTAGTGTAGGTTGGAGCAGAATTGGCTGGAGGAGTCCAGGCTAGTATTAGCGTAGGTTGGAGCAGTCCAGGCTAGTATTAGTGTAGGTTGGAGCAGAATCGGCTGGAGGAGTCCAGGCTACTATTAGCGTAGGTTGGAGCAGTCCAGGCTAGTATTAGTGTAGGTTGGAGCAGAATCGGCTGGAGGAGTCCAGGCTAGTATTAGCGTAGGTTGGAGCAGAATCGGCTGGAGGAGTCCAGGCTAGTATTAGTGTAGGTTGGAGCAGAATCAGCTGGAGGACTGGCTTGTTGCTGCTTAGGACACACACTCATCACACCACAAGGTCAATGTTATACTTCTACAGAAAGCATGGTGTTTGTGTGTGATTAATCATTGAACACATCTCTTATTTTGCATGTTCTTGATTACATTATCATAGCACTGGCCAGAGACACGTGTGTGTGTGTGTGTGTGTGTGTGTGTGTGTGTGTGTGTGTGTGTGTGTGCGCGTGTAATCTACACCTGTTCATTATTTTGGAAGTAACATATAGTAGGCACCTGACTTATCTCAGGTAGCCAGGAAAACACAGTTTGAGTTCATATCAGTGTCTGTTTGAGGAGAAAGCCTTTGTTCTTTGCTTTGTGTGTTTGGGAAAATAGGATGTTTGCCTTTTATGGGTGTTCGAGCTATTTTATACATGCTGGTTCATTGATGCTATGTGACTGTACAAGGGGATCAGGGTTGAATGAGTTTACATTAGCTGTTAGCTAGTGTTCTGTGTCTCTCACTCGCTCGGTGTCTGTGTCCTGCAGTCACAGACTTGAAGGAAAGTGAGGGAGGGAGAGCGAGGAGGAGGGACACGATAGAAAGAAAGAGCTGATATGTGAAAAGCCTTTAGGGAGATGTTGTTTAAGATGTGGTCCGCCCTTCCTCCTCTCGCTGCCCCCTCCTCTCTCTCTGCCCCCCTCTCTCTGCCCCCTCCTCTCTCTCTGCCCCCTCCTCTCTCTCTGCCCCCTCTCTCTCTGCCCCCTCCCTCTCTCTCTGCCCCCTCTCTCTCTGCCCCCCATCTCTAAGGTTTGGGAATCGCTTCCTTTTAGGTGGTTGTAGAATTTAACGGCTCTTTTCTGGATTTTGATAATTAGTGGGTATCGGCCTAATTCTGCTCTGCATACATTATTTGGTGTACACGGAGGATGTTTTTGCAGAATTCTGCATGCTGAGTCTCAATTTGGTGTTTGTCCCATGGTTGGTGAGCGGACCCCAGACCTCACAACCATAAAGGGAAATGTGTTTCGTAACTGATTCAAGTATTTTTTAGCCAGATCCTAATTGGTATGTTGAAATTTGATGTTCCTTTTGATGGCATAGAAGGCCCTTGACTTGTCTCTCAGATTGTTCACAGCTTTGTGGAAGTTACCTGTGCGCTGATTTCTAGGCCGAGGTATGTGTAGTATTTGTGTGCCCCGGGAAAAGATGTCTAGATGGAATTTGCATTTGTGGTCCTGGCAACTGGACCTTGCTTTTGGAACACCATTATTTTGGTCTTACTGAGATTTACTGTCAGGCCCAGGTCTGGCAGAGTCTGTGCAGAAGATCTAGGTGCTGCTGTAGGCCCTCCTTGGTTGGTGACAGAAGCACCAGATCATCAGCAAACCAGACATTTGACTTCAGATTCTAGTAGGGCGAGGCCGGGTGCTGCAGACTGTTCTAGTGCCCTCACCAATTTGTTCAATATGTTGAAGAGGGTGGGGGCTTGCTGCATCCCTGTCTCACCCCACGGCCCTATTGGAAAGAAATGTGTGTTTATCTATTTTAACCGCACACTCGTTGTTTGTGTATATGGATTTTAATGTTTTTTGTTTTACCCCAACACCACTTTCCATCAGTTTGTATAGCAGACCCTCAAGCCAAATTGAGTCGAAGGCTTTTTAATATCATGAGAAAGCTTCTTTGTTTGCCATTTAGGGTGTGCAGGATGAATACGTGGTCTGTCGTATGATAATTTGATAATTTGGTTAAAAGCCAATTTGACATTTGCTCAGTACATTGTTTTCCCTGAGGAAATGTACGAGTCTGCTGTTTAATGACAATGCAGAGGATTTTCCTAAGGTTACTGTTGACGCATATTCCACGGTAGTTATTGGTCTATCAAATTTGTCTCCACTTTTGTGGATTGGGTGTGATCAGTCCTTGGTGCCAAATATTGGGGTAGATGTTTTAAGTATAGCCAATCGGAATTTGTTGTCTGTATATTTGATCATTTCATTGAGGATACCATCAACACCACAGGCCTTTTTGGGTTGGAGGGTTTTTATTTTGTCCTGTAGCTCATTCAAGGTAATTGGAGAATCCAGTGGGTTCTGGTAGTCTTTAAAAGTTGATTCTAAGATTTTGTATTTGATCCTGTATATGGTTTTGCTCTTTGTTATAGAGCCAAAAATATTGGAGAAGTGGTTTACCCATACATCTTCATTTGGGATAGATAATTCTTTGTGGTGGTGTTTGTTTAGTGTTTTCAAATTTTCCCAGAAGTGGTTAGAGTCAATGGATTCTTCAGTTACATTGAGCTGATTACTGACGTGCTGTTCCTTCTTTTTCCATAGTGTATTTCTATATTGTTTTAGTGATTCACCATAGTGAAGGCGTAGACTCAGGTTTTCCAGGTCTCTATGTTTTTGGTTGGATAAGTTTCTCAATTTCTTTCTTAGACTTTTGCATTCTTCATCAAACCATTTGTCATTGTTCATTTTCTTCGGTTTTCATTTTGACATTTTTAGATTTGATTGTGAAGCTGAGGTCAAATATACTGTTTAGATGTTCTACTGCCAAGTTTACACTTTCACTATTATAGTGAAACATTTTGTCCAGTAAATTGTCTAAAAGGGATTGAATTTGTTGTTGCCTAATTGTTTTTTGGTTGGTTTCAAAACTACATTCCTTCCATCAATAGCATTTCTTAATGTTACTCAGTTCCTTTGGCTTTGATGCCTCATGATTGAATATTGCTCTGTTCAGGTAGACTACGATTTTGCTGTGATCTGATAGGGGTGTCAGTGGACTGACTGTGAACGCTCTGAGAGACTCTGGTTGAGGTCAGTGATAAAGTAGTCTACAGTACTACTGCCAAGAGATGAGCTATAGGTGTACCTACCATAGAGTCCCTCGAAGCCTACCATTGACTATGTACATACCCAGCGTGCAACAGAGCTGCAGGAGTTGTAACCTGTTTTTGTTGGTTATGTTGTCATAGTTGTGCCTAGGGGGGTATATGGGGGGAGGGAATGCTGTCACCTCCAGGCAGGTGTTTGTCCCCTGTGTGCTGAGGGTGTCAGGTTCTTGTCCAGTTCTGGCATTTAGGTTGTTCTCCAGTACTCTTCTCTGCCCCCTTTCTCTCTCTGCCCCCTCCCCCCTTTCTCTCTCTCCCTTCTCTCTCTGCCCCCCTTTCTCTCTCTGCCCCCTTTCTCTCTCTGCCCCCTTTCTCTCTGCCCCCTTCATCTCTCTGCCCCCTTTCATCTCTCTCTGCCCCCCCTTTTCTCTCTCTGCCCCCTTTATCTCTCTGCCCCCCTTTATCTCTCTGCCCCCTTATCTCTCTGCCCCCCCCTCTTCTCTCTCTGCCCCCCTTCTCTCTCTGCCCCCCCCTTCTCTCTCTGCCCCCCCTTCTCTCTCTCTGCCCCCCTTCTCTCTGTGCCCCCCTTTCTCTCTGTGCCCCCCTTCTCTCTCTGCCCCCTTTCTCTCTCTGCCCCCTTTCTCTCTCTCTGCCCCCTTTCTCTCTCTGCCCCCTTTCTCTCTCTGCCCCTCCCCCTCTTTCTCTCTCTGCCCCTCCCCCTTTCTCTCTCTCTCCCCTCCCCCCTTTCTCTCTCTTCCCCCCCTTTCTCTCTGCCCCTCCCCCCCTTTCTCAATACATTTTCAATTTCCATTTTAATGGCCTTATTGGCATGGGTGATGGCACACTGTGGGGCTTTATTGGCATGAGAAACACATGTTAACATTGCCAAAGCAAGTGAGGTAGATAATATACAAAAGTGAAATAAAAAAATAAAAATGAACAGTAAACATTACACTCACAGAAGTCCCAAAAGAATTAGAGACATTACAAATGTCATGTGCAAATAGTTAAAGTACAAAAGGGAAAATAAAAACAATTAAATATAGGTTGTATTTACAATGGTGTTTGTTCTTCACTGGTTGCCCTTTTTCTTGTGCTAGGTCATGGCAGCTATTGCTGCTGTGATGGAACAATGGTATTTCTCTCACTCTTTTCTCACTCTCTCTTTCAATTCAATTTCCATTTTAAGGGCTTTATTGGCATGGGAAACATATGTTAACATGTCCAAAGCAAGTGAAGTAGATAATAACAATAAAAATTAACAATAAAACATCCAATAGAATAAAACATTTCCTCCTGCCCCTCCCCCTCTCTTCTCCGTCTCTGCTCTTTGACTTCCTGTTTTTTTCCACTGAACCGTTTCCAAGGATGCGCGCACACACACACACACACACACACACACACACACACACACACACACACACACAGAGAGAGAGGTCGGCACAATGAAAGAACAGAACGGTGTGCCTTTCGTTCAAACTGCACTTGGTCTGTGTATGTATTTATACCTGCCAAACCACCTGTGTTTGTCTCTTGCTCTTTGTCTCTCCTCCTCCTTCCCTCTGTCCTCCCTGCACACCCCGTCTTCCTCCATACAAGCTCCTCTCTCCCCTCTCCTCCTTTCCCCTCTGTCCTCCCTGCACCCCGTCTTCCTCCATACAAGCTCCTCACTCTCCCCTCTCCTCCTTTCCCTCTGTCCTCCTGCACACCCCGTCTTCCTCCATACAAGCTCCTCTCTCTCCCTCTCCTCCTTTCCCCCTCTCTGTCCCTCCCTGCACACCCCGTCTTCCTCCATACAAGCTCCTCACTCTCCCCTCTCCTCCTTCCCTCTGTCCTCCCTGCACACCTTCGTCTTCCTCCCATCAAGCTCCTCTCTCTCCCCTCTCCTCCTTTCCCTCTGTCCCCACACCCCAGCCTTCCATACAAGCTTCTCTACTCTCCCCTCTCCTCCTTTCCCTCTGTCCTCCCTGCACCCGTCCTCCTCCATACAAGCTCCTCTCTCTCCCCTCTCCCTTTCCTCTGTCCTCCCTGCACACCCTGTCTTCCTCCATACAAGCTCCTCACTGCTCCAACTGAGAAGGAAACAGACTACGGTAAACAGAGTGGAGAAATGTCGTCAAGGGATCTCTTACTTCGGACATTCCATGTGGCTCTAGTGTTTCAACGGTGTTCTTTTGATTTACTAACAAATCTGTACCCCCCTCCATTTGGTCCCTACCCCCCCTCCCTTTGGTCCCTACCCCCCCTCCCTTTGGTCCCTACCCCCCTCCCTTTGGTCCCTACCCCCCCTCCCTTTGGTCCCTACCCCCTCCCTTTGGTCCCTACC
This sequence comes from Oncorhynchus masou masou, assembly GCF_036934945.1. Lineage (NCBI taxonomy): Eukaryota > Metazoa > Chordata > Actinopteri > Salmoniformes > Salmonidae > Oncorhynchus > Oncorhynchus masou. The sequence continues at coordinate 17,863 of NW_027011363.1, read as the reverse complement.
CCCTCCCTTTGGTCCCTACCCCCTCCCTTTGGTCCCTACCCCCCTCCCTTTGGTCCCTACCTACCCCCCTCCCTTTGGTTCCTAACCCTCCCCTCCCTTTGGTTCCTACTGCTTGCTTGCTGTGTTGTTACTCATCTGTCTAATCTGTCTGTCTCTGCCAAAAAGAGAGCTTACCGAACTGTGTGTCCTCCCCATAAGGGGTGTGTGTGTGTGTGTGTGTGTGTGTGTGTGTGTGTGTGTGTGTGTGTGTGTGTGAGCAAGTTACTGTAATGAGCTACTGAACACTCTGCCTGGCTCTTTTTTTCCCGCCAGTGCAGAGTCCAGTGGGGGAGGAGCCATGGCTGGGTGCCTCGGTAACAAAGAGAAGGGAATGGAAGCTTACCAGTCAGATATGCAAATAACCAACAGTGGGAGGAGCTGAGCACCTCCCCTTCTGCAGTGGTTAACTGTTTCAGTGCCAGACATCTCTGTTTGTAATATAGTGCAGTACACACACAACTTCACAACTGAGTATTTTATTTAACCTTTATTTAACTAGGCAAATCAGTTAAGAACAAATTCTTATTTACAATGACGGCCTACCAAAAGGCCTCCTGCTGGGACAGGAGCCTGGGATTAAAATAAATACATATCACACCAGTAGACTCAACGCTACATCGAGAGAGACCTAAAATGACAATTCAAATGTATTTATAAAGCCCTTTGTACATCAGCTGATTTTTATTTATTTTTTTACCTTTATTTAACCAGGCAAGTCAGTTAAGAACAAATTCTCATTTTCAATGACGGCCTAGGAACAGTGGGTTAACTGACTGTTCAGGGGCAGAACGACAGATTTTGTACCTTGTCAGCTCGGGGGTTTGAACTCACAACCTTCCGGTTACTAGTCCAACGCTCTAACCACTAGGCTACCCTGCCGCCCCTGATATCTCAAAGTGCTGTACAGAAACCCAGCCTAAAACAATGCAGGTGTAGAAGCACGACAACATAGCATGGCAGCAACACAACATGGTAGCAACACAACATGCTAACAACATGGTAGCAACACAACATGGTAGCAACACAACATGACAACATGATAGCAACACAACATGACAACAACATGGCATCAACACAACATGGCAGCAACACAACATGGTAGCAACACAAACATTATTGGGCACAGTCAACAGCACAAAGGTCAAGAGTATACCATTATGCATATACAACGGTGATTTTATAATTTACTATTTGCATAACATTTATTTTTATTACAGTCGTATCAATGTAAATGATTTGTCATGTCAGCAAATTCAGTGTGTCATCAATGCATCGATAATTGACGTGCTACATCTCACGTTCAGCTCTTTTCTAGGTCTACCATATCCTATTTGTTATGTACGCCACATGGCCAAAAGTATGTGGACACCTGCTTGTCCAAAATCTCATGACAAAATCATGGGCATTAATATGGGGGTGGTCCCACATGTTGCTGCTATAACATCCTCCTCTCTTCTGGGAAGGCTTTCCACTAGATGTTGGAACATTGCTGCTATAACAGCCTCCACTCTTCTGGGAAGGCTTTCCACTAGATGTTGGAACATTGCTGCTATAACAGCCTCCACTCTTCTGGGAAGGCTTTCCACTAGATGTTGGAACATTGCTGCTATAACAGCCTCCACTCTTCTGGGAAGGCTTTCCACTAGATGTTGGAACATTGCTGCTATAACAGCCTCCACTCTTCTGGGAAGGCTTTCCACTAGATGTAGGAACATTGCTGCTATAACATCCTCCACTTGTCTGGGAAGGACTTCCACTAGATGTAGGAACATTGCTGCTATAACAGCCTCCACTCTTCTGGGAAGGCTTTCCACTAGATGTTGGAACATTGCTGCTATAACATCCTCCTCTCTTCTGGGAAGGCTTTCCACTAGATGTTGGAACATTGCTGCTATAACAGCCTCCACTCTTCTGGGAAGGCTTTCCACTAGATGTTGGAACATTGCTGCTATAACAGCCTCCACTCTTCTGGGAAGGCTTTCCACTAGATGTTGGAACATTGCTGCTATAACAGCCTCCACTCTTCTGGGAAGGCTTTCCACTAGATGTTGGAACATTGCTGCTATAACATCCTCCTCTCTTCTGGGAAGGCTTTCCACTAGATGTTGGAACATTGCTGCTATAACAGCCTCCACTCTTCTGGGAAGGCTTTCCACTAGATGTTGGAACATTGCTGCTATAACAGCCTCCACTCTTCTGGGAAGGCCTTCCACTAGATGTTAGAACATTGCTGAGGGGATTTGCATCCTAGCCCGAAACATGAAAAACAGCCCCAGATCATTATTCCTTGTTAAAAACCTGCTCCAGAGCGCTCAGGACCTCAGACTGGGGCGAAGGTTCACCTTCCAACAGGACAATGACCTTAAGCACACAGCCAAGATAACGCAGGAATGGCTTTCAGGACAGGTCTCAACGTCTTCGAGTGGCCCAGCCAGAGCCTGGACTTGAACATGATCTAACATCTCTGGAGAGACCTGAAAATAGCTGTACAGCGACGCTCCCCATCCAACCTGACAGAGCTTGAGAGGATCTACGGAGAAGAATGGGAGAAACTCTCCAGATACAGGTGTGCCAAGCTTGCAGCGTCATACCCAAGAATACCCGAGGATGTAATTGCTGCCAAAGGTACTTCAACAAAGGGTCTGAATACTTATGCAAATGTAATATTTTTTTTATTTTTTTTTATTCATGTGCAAAAACTTCGATTATTACATTTTTTGGCTTCGTCATTATGGGGTGTTGTGTGTAGATTGATAAGAACCCCCCCCATTTAATAAATGTTAGAATAAGGCTGTAAAAGAATTTGGAAAAGGTCAAGGGGTCCTGTGTGTGTCTGTGTTGTGTGTCTGTGTATATACTGTGTGTGTCTGTGTATATACTGTGTGTGTCTGTGTTGTGTGTCTGTGTATATACTGTGTGTGTCTGTGTTGTGTGTCTGTGTATACACTGTGTGTGTCTGTGTTGTGTGTCTGTGTATACACTGTGTGTGTCTGTGTATATACTGTGTGTGTCTGTGTATATACTGTCTGTGTCTGTGTATATACTGTGTGTGTCTGTGTATATACTGTGTGTGTCTGTGTATATACTGTGTGTGTCTGTGTTGTGTGTCTGTGTATACACTGTGTGTGTCTGTGTTGTGTGTCTGTGTATACACTGTGTGTGTCTGTGTTGTGTGTCTGTGTATACACTGTGTGTGTCTGTGTATACACTGTGTGTGTCTGTGTATATACTGTGTGTGTCTGTGTATATACTGTCTGTGTCTGTGTATATACTGTGTGTGTATGTGTTGTGTGTCTGTGTATACACTGTGTGTGTATGTATATCTAGCAGTGCAGTAGTGTGACATAACTATCGCATTGGTCCAGTAGATTAAAGTGATTTGAGTGTGTGTGTGTGTGTAGAGAGTATGAATACATGCTACGTGTGTAGTTGGGTGCAGTCGTCAGCCCAGGGTTCAGCTGTTGGAACAGTCTGCTGGCTTGGAGACAGCTGGTCTGATGTTGACCCTAACTGCAGCTTGAGAAATGTTATAAACTAACAACATTGGCTAGTTAGCTAGCTAGCTAAATGAGATGGTAAAGCTTGTTGTTCTTGATTATGTTTGTGTTTGTGGTTGAGGGGTGGGTATCTCAACCTGGAACACTATTCTGAGTCTCACCTCTCAGCTAGGTCAGCTGTCTCAACCTGGAACACTATTCTGAGTCTCACCACCTCTCAGCTAGGTCAGCTGTCTCAACCTGGAACACTATTCTTAGTCTCACCTCTCAGCTAGGTCAGCTGTCTCAACCTGGAACACTATTCTGAGTCTCACCTCTCAGCTAGGTCAGCTGTCTCAACCTGGAACACTATTCTGAGTCTCAGCTAGGTCAGCTGTCTCAACCTGGAACACTATTCTGAGTCTCACCTCTCAGCTAGGTCAGCTGTCTCAACCTGGAACACTATTCTGAGTCTCAGCTAGGTCAGCTGTCTCAACCTGGAACACTATTCTGAGTCTCACCTCCTCTCAGCTAGGTCAGCTGTCTCAACCTGGAACACTATTCTGAGTCTCATCACCTCTCAGCTAGGTCAGCTGTCTCAACCTGGAACACTATTCTGAGTCTCAGCTAGGTCAGCTGTCTCAACCTAGAACACTATTCTGAGTCTCACCACCTCTCAGCTAGGTCAGCTGTCTCAACCTGGAACACTATTCTGAGTCTCATCACCTCTCAGCTAGGTCAGCTGTCTCAACCTGGAACACTATTCTGAGTCTCAGCTAGGTCAGCTGTCTCAACCTAGAACACTATTCTGAGTCTCACCACCTCTCAGCTAGGTCAGCTGTCTCAACCTGGAACGCTATTCTGAGTCTCACCTCCTCTCAGCTAGGTCAGCTGTCTCAACCTGGAACACTATTCTGAGTCCCATCACCTCCTCTCAGCTAGGTCAGCTGTCTCAACCTGGAACACTATTCTGAGTCTCACCTCTCAGCTAGGTCAGCTGTCTCAACCTGGAACACTATTCTGAGTCTCACCTCTCAGCTAGGTCAGCTGTCTCAACCTAGAACACTATTCTGAGTCTCATTACCTCTCAGCTAGGTCAGCTGTCTCAACCTAGAACACTATTCTGAGTCTCAACTCTCAGCTAGGTCAGCTGTCTCAACCTGGAACACTATTCTGAGTCCCATCACCTCTCAGCTAGGTCAGCTGTTTCAACCTAGAACACTATTCTGAGTCTCAACTCTCAGCTAGGTCAGCTGTCTCAACCTGGAACACTATTCTGAGTCCCATCACCTCTCAGCTAGGTCAGCTGTTTCAACCTAGAACACTATTCTGAGTCTCAACTCTCAGCTAGGTCAGCTGTCTCAACCTGGAACACTATTCTGAGTCCCATCACCTCTCACCCCTAGTCAGCTGTCTCAACCTAGAACACTATTCTCCTGCTTTGGTCTGGTTCCGTTATTGCGGGAAGTCCTGAAGAGCAAGAGTGTGTGTGTGTGTGTGTGTGTGTGTGTGTGTGTGTGTGTGTGTGTGTGTGTGTGTGTGTGTGTGTGTGTGTGTGTGTGTGTGTGTGTGTGTGAAGGGTGTTTTGTCACAGCCCAGCTGTAACTCCTGACTTATAATAAATAATAATAAAATGAACAAATGACTGTGATCGGCTATGATTTGTTACCAGGTGTGAGCTGGGCTGGACAAAAATAAAAAAAATAAAAAGCCTAGATACACTCACGTCATTCAGGTCTGGATCTGTCCATACTGTCCATTCTTTAACAAGTCAAATGTCTCCACTATTGAGTACAATGGTACCGATACATAACACATGCTCCACTTCCACTCAACTTCTCGACTGGTGTCAAGGCGACTGGTAACAGAAGACTGTTGCCATGGCAGCGCTGGTCCACACCTGCCCCCGTCTGTCGGGTGAGTAGTATTGGTCGGTCCTGTATAGGGCCTTTTTGTTTTAGGTTCCACACCATGTGTAGGCTATTGGACTGGCCTGGGTGGTACACTCTTCCATAAGTGTAATAGTTTGTTTGTTAGTTTTTTGTTTATAATTTGTCTCCCACTTTAATTAAATCTAAGCTACTTCCTCCGTTTTGTACTTGGACCCTTTTGATAGACGCTGACCCAGCTCTTTGAGAGCGTCCCACGTGTCCAGTGGTCCCGGTACCAGGCCGAAGTGAGTGTTTTTTGACGAGTATCCAGGTTTTCATATCCTCATACCGTCCTCCTCTCATACTGTGATATACGGGATTACCGACCTAGTACTACAAAGGGGGTCTAAAAGAATACAAAAAACAGCAACAAGTCAAATATGATTTGTCACATGCACCAAATACTACAGGTGTAGTAGACCTTACGGTGAAATGCTGAATACAACAGGTGTAGTAGACCTTACGGTGAAATGCTGAATACAACAGGTGTAGTAGACCTTACAGTGAAATGCCAAATACTACAGGTGTAGTAGACCTTATCGTGAAATGCTGAATACAACAGGTGTAGTAGACCTTACAGTGAAATGCTGAATACTACAGGTGTAGTAGACCTTACAGTGAAATGCTGAATACAACAGGTGTAGTAGACCTTACAGTGAAATGCTGAATACTACAGGTGTAGTAGACCTTACAGTGAAATGCTGAATACAACAGGTGTAGTAGACCTTACAGTGAAATGCTGAATACAACAGGTGTAGTAGACCTTACAGTGAAATGCTGAATACAACAGGTGTAGTAGACATTGTGAAATGCTGAATACAACAGGTGTAGTAGACCTTACGGTGAAATGCTGAATACAACAGGTGTAGTAGACCTTACAGTGAAATGCTGAATACAACAGGTGTAGTAGACCTTACGGTGAAATGCTGAATACAACAGGTGTAGTAGACCTTACAGTGAAATGCTGACTACAACAGGTGTAGTAGACATTGTGAAATGCTGAATACAACAGGTGTAGTAGACCTTACGGTGAAATGCTGAATACAACAGGTGTAGTAGACCTTAGGACAGTGAAATGCTGAATACACAGGTGTAGTAGACCTTACAGTGAAATGCTGAATACAACAGGTGTAGTAGACCTCACAGTGAAATGCCGAATACAACAGGTATAGTAGACCTCACAGTGAAATGCCGAATACAACAGGTGTAGTAGACCTCACAGTGAAATGCCGAATACAACAGGTGTAGTAGACCTCACAGTGAAATGCCGAATACAACAGGTGTAGTAGACCTCACAGTGAAATGCTGAATACAACAGGTGTAGTAGACCTCACAGTGAAATGCCGAATACAACAGGTGTAGTAGACCTCACAGTGAAATGCCGAATACAACAGGTATAGTAGACCTCACAGTGAAATGCTGAATACAACAGGTGTAGTAGACCTTACAGTGAAATGCTGAATACAACAGGTGTAGTAGACCTTACAGTGAAATGCTGAATACAACAGGTGTAGTAGACCCAACACAGTGAAATGCTGAATACAACAGGTGTAGTAGACCTTAGAGTGAAATGCTGAATACAACAGGTGTAGTAGACCTTACAGTGAAATGCTGAATACAACAGGTGTAGTAGACCTTACAGTGAAATGCCGAATACAACAGGTGTAGTAGACCTGACAGTGAAATGCCGAATACAACAGGTGTAGTAGACCTCACAGTGAAATGCCAAATACAACAGGTATAGTAGACCTCACAGTGCAATGCCGAATACAACAGGTGTAGTAGACCTCACAGTGAAATGCCGAATACAACAGGTATAGTAGACCTTACAGTGAAATGCTGAATACAACAGGTGTAGTAGACCTTACAGTGAAATGCCGAATACAACAGCTGTAGTAGACCTCACAGTGAAATGCCGAATACAACAGGTATAGTAGACCTCACAGTGAAATGCTGAATACAACAGGTGTAGTAGACCTCACAGTGAAATGCTGAATACAACAGGTGTAGTAGACCTCACAGTGAAATGCCGAATACAACAGGTGTAGTAGACCTCACAGTGAAATGCCGAATACAACAGGTGTAGTAGACCTCACAGTGAAATGCCGAATACAACAGGTGTAGTAGACCTCACAGTGAAATGCCGAATACAACAGGTATAGTAGACCTCACAGTGAAATGCTGAATACAACTGTTGTAGTAGACCTCACAGTGAAATGCCGAATACAACAGGTGTAGTAGACCTCACAGTGAAATGCCGAATACAACAGGTGTAGTAGACCTTAGAGTGAAATGCTGAATACAACAGGTGTAGTAGACCTTTCAGTGAAATGCTGAATACAACAGGTGTAGTAGACCTTACGGTGAAATGCTGAATACAACAGGTGTAGTAGACCTTACAGTGAAATGCTGACTACAACAGGTGTAGTAGACATTGTGAAATGCTGAATACAACAGGTGTAGTAGACCTTACGGTGAAATGCTGAATTCAACAGGTGTAGTAGACCTTACAGTGAAATGCTGAATACAACAGGTGTAGTAGACCTTACAGTGAAATGCTGAATACAACAGGTGTAGTAGACCTCACAGTGAAATGCCGAATACAACAGGTATAGTAGACCTCACAGTGAAATGCCGAATACAACAGGTGTAGTAGACCTCACAGTGAAATGCCGAATACAACAGGTGTAGTAGACCTCACAGTGAAATGCCGAATACAACAGGTGTAGTAGACCTCACAGTGAAATGCTGAATACAACAGGTGTAGTAGACCTCACAGTGAAATGCCGAATACAACAGGTGTAGTAGACCTCACAGTGAAATGCCGAATACAACAGGTATAGTAGACCTCACAGTGAAATGCTGAATACAACAGGTGTAGTAGACCTTACAGTGAAATGCTGAATACAACAGGTGTAGTAGACCTTACAGTGAAATGCTGAATACAACAGGTGTAGTAGACCTTACAGTGAAATGCTGAATACAACAGGTGTAGTAGACCTTAGAGTGAAATGCTGAATACAACAGGTGTAGTAGACCTTACAGTGAAATGCTGAATACAACAGGTGTAGTAGACCTTACAGTGAAATGCTGAATACAACAGGTGTAGTAGACCTGACAGTGAAATGCCGAATACAACAGGTGTAGTAGACCTCACAGTGAAATGCCAAATACAACAGGTATAGTAGACCTCACAGTGAAATGCCGAATACAACAGGTGTAGTAGACCTCAGTGAAATGCCGAATACAACAGGTATGTAGACCCTTACAGTGAAATGCCGAATACAACAGGTAGTAGACCTCACTGTGAAATGCCGAATACAACAGGTGTAGTAGACCTCACAGTGAAATGCCGAATACAACAGGTATAGTAGACCTCACAGTGAAATGCTGAATACAACTGTTGTAGTAGACCTCACAGTGAAATGCCGAATACAACAGGTGTAGTAGACCTCACAGTGAAATGCCGAATACAACAGGTATAGTAGACCTCACAGTGAAATGCTGAATACTACAGGTGTAGTAGACCTTACAGTGAAATGCTGAATACAACAGGTGTAGTAGACCTTACAGTGAAATGCTGAATACAACAGGTGTAGTAGACCTTAGAGTGAAATGCTGAATACAACAGGTGTAGTAGACTTCAGGAAATGCTGAATTCAACAGGTATAGTAGACCTCACAGTGAAATGCTGAATACAACAGGTGTAGTAGACCTCACAGTGAAATGCTGAATACAACAGGTGTAGTAGACCTTACAGTGAAATGCTGAATACAACAGGTGTAGTAGACCTTACAGTGAAATGCTGAATACAACAGGTGTAGTAGACCTCACAGTGAAATGCTGAATACAACAGGTGTAGAACTTAGTAAAATGCTGAATACAACAGGTATAGTAGACCTCACAGTGAAATGCTTACTTAAAAGCCCTTAACCAACAATGCAATTCAAGAAATAGTTACGAAAATATTTACTGAATAAACTACAGTAAAAAAATAAGCAGTAACACAGTAAAATAACAATAATGAGTCTGCAGGGGTATCAGGTTAATGTGCGGGGGTACAGGTTAGTCAAGGTAATTTGGGTAAAGTGACTATGCATAGATAATAAACAGAGTGGCAGCAGTGTACATGTAGGTAGGGGTAAAGTGACTATAGATAATAAACAGTGAGTAGCAGCAGTGTACATGTAGGTAGGGGTAAAGTGACTATACATAGATAATAAACAGAGAGTAGCAGCAGTGTACATGTAGGTAGGGGTAAAGTGACTATAGATAATAAACAGCGAGTAGCAGCAGTGTACATGTAGGTAGGGGTAGAGTGACTATGCATAGATAATAAACAGAGTAGCAGCAGTGTACATGTAGGTAGGGGTAAAGTGACTATAGATAATAAACAGCTTATAGCAGCAGTGTACATGTAGGTAGGGGTAGAGTGACTATGCATAGATAATAAACAGAGTAGCAGCAGTGTACATGTAGTAGGGGTAGAGTGACTATGCATAGATAATAAACAGAGTAGCAGCAGTGTACATGTAGGTAGGGGTAAAGTGACTATGCATAGATAATAAACAGAGAGTAGCAGCAGTGTACATGTAGGTAGGGGTAGAGTGACTATGCATAGATAATAAACAGAGTGGCAGCAGTGTACATGTAGGTAGGGGTAAAGTGACTATAGATAATAAACAGCGAGTAGCAGCAGTGTACATGTAGGTAGGGGTAGAGTGACTATGCATAGATAATAAACAGAGTAGCAGCAGTGTACATGTAGGTAGGGGTAGAGTGACTATGCATAGATAATAAACAGAGTAGCAGCAGTGTACATGTAGGTAGGGGTAAAGTGACTATGCATAGATAATAAACAGAGAGTAGCAGCAGTGTACATGTAGGTAGGGGTAAAGTGACTATAGATAATAAACAGAGAGTAGCAGCAGTGTACATGTAGGTAGGGGTAAAGTGACTATAGATAATAAACAGAGAGTAGCAGCAGTGTACATGTAGGTAGGGGTAAAGTGACTATAGATAATAAACAGCGAGTAGCAGCAGTGTACATGTAGGTTGGGGTAAAGTGACCATAGATAATAAACATCAAGTAGCAGCAGTGTACATGTAGGTAGGGGTAAAGTGACTATGCATAGATAATAAACAGAGTAGCAGCAGTGTACATGTAGGTAGGGGTAAAGTGACTATAGATAATAAACAGAGTAGCAGCAGTGTACATGTAGGTAGGGGTAAAGTGACTATGCATAGATAATAAACAGAGGGCAGCAGTGCATGTAGGTAGGGGTAAAGTGATTTATGCATATAATAAACAGTGAGTAGCAGCAGTGTACATGTAGGTAGGGGTAAAGTGACTATGCATAGATAATAAACAGAGTAGCAGCAGGTAATATGTAGGTAGGGGTAAAGTGACTATGCATAGATAATAAACAGTGGCAGCAGTGTACATGTAGGTAGGGGTAAAGTGACTATAGATAATAAACAGAGTAGCAGCAGTGTACATGTAGGTAGGGGTAAAGTGACTATGCATAGATAATAAACAGAGTAGCAGCAGTGTACATGTAGGTAGGGGTAAAGTGACTATGCATAGATAATAAACAGAGAGTAGCAGCAGTGTACATGTAGGTAGGGGTAAAGTGATCTATGCATAGATAATAAACAGAGTAGCAGCAGTGTACATGTAGGTAGGGTAAAGTGACTATGCATAGATAATAAAACAGAGTAGCAGCAGTACATGTAGGTAGGGGTAAAGTGACTATAGATAATAAACAGTGAGTAGCAGCATGTACATGTAGGTAGGGGTAAAGTGACTATAGATAATAAAAACAGAGTAGCAGCAGTGTACATGTAGGTAGGGGGTAAAGTGACTATGCATAGATAATAAACAGAGTAGCAGCAGTGTACATGTAGGTAGGGGTAAAGTGACTATAGATAATAAACAGAGAAAAGAGTGTACATGTAGGTAGGGGTAAAGTGACTATAGATAATAAACAGAGTGGCAGCAGTGTACATGTAGGTAGGGGTAAAGTGACTATGCATAGATAATAAACAGAGAGTAGCAGCAGTGTACATGTAGGTAGGGGTAAAGTGACTATGCATAGATAATAAACAGAGTAGCAGCAGTGTACATGTAGGTAGGGGTAAAGTGACTATGCATAGATAATAAACAGCGAGTAGCAGCAGTGTACATGTAGGTAGGGGTAAAGTGACTATAGATAATAAACAGAGTGGCAGCAGTGTACATGTAGGTAGGGGTAAAGTGACTATGCATAGATAATAAACAGAGTAGCAGCAGTGTACATGTAGGTAGGGGTAAAGTGACTATGCATAGATAATAAACAGAGTAGCAGCAGTGTACATGTAGGTAGGGGTAAAGTGACTATAGATAATAAACAGAGTGGCAGCAGTGTACATGTAGGTAGGGGTAAAGTGACTATGCATAGATAATAAACATAAAGTAGCAGCAGTGTACATGTAGGTAGGGGTAAAGTGACTATAGATAATAAACAGAGTGGCAGCAGTGTACATGTAGGTAGGGGTAAAGTGACTATGCATAGATAATAAACATAAAGTAGCAGCAGTGTACATGTAGGTAGGGGTAAAGTGACTATAGATAATAAACAGAGTGGCAGCAGTGTACATGTAGGTAGGGGTAAAGTGACTATGCATAGATAATAAACAGCAAGTAGCAGCAGTGTACATGTAGGTAGGGGTAAAGTGACTATGCATAGATAATAAACAGAGTGGCAGCAGTGTACATGTAGGTAGGGGTAGAGTGACTATGCATAGATAATAAACATCAAGTAGCAGCAGTGTACATGTAGGTAGGGGTAAAGTGACTATAGATAATAAACAGAGTGGCAGCAGTGTACATGTAGGTAGGGGTAAAGTGACTATGCATAGATAATAAACATCAAGTAGCAGCAGTGTACATGTAGGTAGGTGTAAAGTGACTATAGATAATAAACAGAGTGGCAGCAGTGTACATGTAGGTAGGGGTAAAGTGACTATGCATAGATAATAAACAGAGTAGCAGCAGTGTACATGTAGGTAGGGGTAAAGTGACTATGCATAGATAATAAACAGCGAGTAGCAGCAGTGTACATGTAGGTAGGGGTAAAGTGACTATGCATAGATAATAAACAGAGAGTAGCAGCAGTGTACATGTAGGTAGAGGTAAAGTGACTATGCATAGATAATAAACAGAGAGTAGCAGCAGTGTACATGTAGGTAGGGGTAAAGTGACTATGCATAGATAATAAACAGAGTAGCAGCAGTGTACATGTAGGTAGGTGTAAAGTGACTATGCATAGATAATAAACAGCGAGTAGCAGCAGTGTACATGTAGGTAGGGGTAAAGTGACTATAGATAATAAACAGAGAGTAGCAGCAGTGTACATGTAGGTAGGGGTAAAGTGACTATGCATAGATAATAAACATCAAGTAGCAGCAGTGTACATGTAGGTAGGGGTAAAGTGACTATGCATAGATAATAAACAGAGTAGCAGCAGTGTACATGTAGGTAGGGGTAAAGTGACTATGCATAGATAATAAACAGAGTAGCAGCAGTGTACATGTAGGTAGGGGTAAAGTGACTATGCATAGATAATAAACAGTGAGTAGCAGCAGTGTACATGTAGGTAGGGGTAAAGTGACTATGCATAGATAATAAACATCAAGTAGCAGCAGTGTACATGTAGGTAGGGGTAAAGTGACTATGCATAGATAATAAACAGAGTAGCAGCAGTGTACATGTAGGTAGGGGTAAAGTGACTATGCATAGATAATAAACAGCAAGTAGCAGCAGTGTACAAACAAAAGGGGTGGGGGGGTCAATATAATTGCCCGGGGGCCATTTGATTAATTGTTCAGCAGTCTTATGGCTTTGAGGTAGAAGCTGTTATGGAGCCTTTGACCTTGACTTGGTGCTCCGGCACCGGTTGCCGTGTGGTAGCAGAGGAACAGTCTATGACTAGGGTGGCAGGAGTCTTTGACAATTTTTAGGCCTTACTCTGACACCGCCTGGTATAGAGGTCCTGGATGGCTGGAAGCTTGGCCCCCCAGATGTACAAGTGCCTTATGATGGCCTTACAAAAAGTAAGTCCATTACCATAATGCTAACAAAATTAGCACAAGTAATAGCGAATTTCAATGGAGGCTACTAGCTAAATATGCTAACGAGTACAAACACATGACAGGTTCAGTTCTGGGATCTACGCTAAGCCGTCATAATGGAAAGGCGAGTTGAAGAACACAACTGCTTTAACTCCTGAACGTATTACATGTTGATTGCAGGTATTTACTTAAACTAGCTACAAATATCAAAATGTATTGGAAACTCTTCAGAAGAATGAACATAAATGATATTGAGGGGAAAAATACCCCGGTATACTGCTCAAGTCCACAACACACTCCAATGGACAGCTTGCAAGATCCTTCCATCATTCACACACTCCAATGGACAGCTTGGGCAAGATCCTTCCAGCATTCCACACTCCAATGGACAGCTTGGGTAAGATCCTTCCACCATCTGGATATCAAAACACTCCAATGGACAGCTTGGGCAAGATCCCTTCCATCATTCACCACTCCAACAGACAGCTTGGCAAGATCCTCATCATTCAACCCACCTCCAATGGCGCTTGGGTAAGATCCTTCCAGCATTCACATCATCCAATTTAGACAGCTTTGGTAATCTTCCATCATTCTCAACACACAAAAATGGTTATCCATTTGTTCTATTGTAAGGCGCCAACTAGAATGCTGTCATCGCTCATTGTCTTGATGTTGTGATTCACAGACTCACCAAGACCACGATTTGAATGCTGCAAGTGAGACAGAATGTTTTTATTTTTTTTACCTTTATTTAACCAGGCAAGTCAGTTAAGAACAAATTCTTATTTTCAATGACGGCCTGGGAACAGTGGGTTAACTGCCTGTTCAGGGGCAGAACGACAGATTTTGTACCTTGTCAGCTCGGGGGTTTGAACTCCCAACCTTCCGGTTACTAGTCCAACGCTCTAACCACTAGGCTACACTGCCTTTACAATGACAACCTACCAGAAGGCAAAAGGCCTCCTGTGGGGACGGGGGCTGGGATTAAAAATAGAAAATACAATATAAATATAGGACAAAACACACACATCACAACAAGAGAGACAACACTACATAAAGAAAGACCCAAGACAACAACATAGCAAGGCAGCAACACATGACAACACAGCATGGTGGCAACACAACATGACAACAACATAGCAAGGCAGCAACACATGACAACAACATAGCAAGGCAGCAACACAAAACATGGTACAAACATTATTGGGCACAGACAACAGGACAAAGGGCAAGAAGGTAGGGACACGCGCTGAGACCCCAAGTTTGACTGGACATGGGCTAGATATTTATTACAATGACCTAAAAGGTGTGCAGAATAATACCATCACCCCATATTATGTTTATTCCATGGCCAACCATCCCTCTAGCGAACCCTTATTCCACTCTATGCAGCTTTTATACCCCACGGTCCTCAACTTCAGGCTCTATGGAACTCTCGTCTTATCTCTTTCAACACACCACCTTCAGCCGTTTCCCCTATGCTGATTCCTTCACTTGTTCTTCTGACATCTGACTCGAGCATCTGGAGAACTCTGTAGCTGTTCTTCTCCCTGACCGCAGAACATCTGGACTCTGTAACTGTTCTTCTCCTGACTGCAGAACATCTGAACTGTAGCTCGGGGGCTGTTCTTCTCCTGACTGCAGAACATCTAGACTTAGCTGTTCTCCTGACTGCAGAACATCTAGACTCTGGCTGTTCTTCCCTTCCCCTGACTCAGAACATCTAGACTCAGTAGCTGTTCTTCTCCTGACTGCAGAACATTGAGACTGTTCTTCTCCTGACTGCAGAACATCTAGACTCTGTAGCTGTTCTTCTCCTGGAGCAGAACATCGAGACTCTGTAGCTGTTCTTCTCCTGACTGCAGAACATCGTAGCTTTTCTCCTGACTGCAGAACATCGAGACTCTTCTCCTGACTGCAGAACATAGACTGTTGTTCTTCTCCTGACTGCAGAACATCTAGACTCGGTAGCTGTTCTTCTCCTGACACGCAGAACATCGAGACTCTGTAGCTGTTCTTCTCCTGACTGCAGAACATCGAGACTCTGTAGCTGTTCTTCCTGACTGCAGAACACTGACTGCAGAACATCGAGACATTCGGTAGCTGTTCTTCACCTGACTGCAGAACATCTAGACTCTGTAGCTGTTCTTCTCCAGACTGCAGAACATCTAGACTCTGTATCTGTTCTTCTGACTGCAGAACATGACTGTAGCTGTTCTTCTCCCCTGACTGCAGAACATCTAGACTCTGTAGCTGTTCTCTCCTGACTGCAGAACATAGAGACTCGGTAGCTGTTCTTCACCTGACTGCAGAACATCTAGACTCTGTAGCTGTTCTTCCAGACTGCAGAACATCTAGACTCTTGCAGACTGCAGAACATCTGAGACTCAGTAATACGTTTAAAAGTGTTGTGGTGTACTGTTTTTGCCAACCAAGTTTTCCCACCTGTGTAATGCTGTCCTCCTGCATATTCTGAGGTTCAGACTCCAATGTGGTGGTAAATGCTACTGACAGCAGCTACGTGGACCTGTTAACTTGACTAGAAGGGTGTTGCTATAGCTATGTTTAGACATGACTAAACTCAAAAGAAGAAACGATCCTGTCTTTCAAAGATAATTTGTAAAAAAATCCACGTAACTTAACATATCTTCATTGTAAAGGGTTTAAACACTGTTTCCCATGCTTGTTCAATGAACCATAAACAATTAATGAACATGCACCTGTGGAACGGTCATTAAGACACTAAAGCTTACAGACGGTAGGCAATTAAGGTCACAGTTATGAAAAACTTATAACACTAAAGAGGCCTTTCTACTGACTCTGAAAAACAGCAAAAGAAAGATGCAGGACTGGCAGGACTGGCAAACAGGTGTCAAACAGACAGGACTGGCAAAAAGTGCTCTTCACTGACGAGTCACGGTTTTGTCTCACCAGGGGTGATGGTCAGGTTCGCGTTTATCGGCGACGGAATGAGCGTTACTTCGACGCCTGTACTCTGGAGCGGGATCGATTTGGAGGTGGAGGGTCCGTCATGGTCTGGAGCGGTGTGTCACAGCATCATCAGAATGAGCTTGTCGTCATTGCAGGCAATCTCAACGCTGTGCGTTACAGGGAAGACATCCTCCTCCCTCATGTGGTATCCTTCCTGCAGGCTCATCCTGACATGCCCCTCCAGCATGACAATGCCACTAGCCATACTGCTCGTTCTGTGTGTGATTTCCTGCTAGAGAGGAATGCCAGTGTTCTGCCATGGCCAGCGAAGAGCCTGGATCTCAATCCCGTTGAGCACGTCTGGGACCTGTTGGATCGGAGGGTGAGGGCTAGGGCCATTCCCCCCAGAAATGTCCGGGGAACTTGCAGGTGCCTTGGTGGAAGAGTGGGGTAATATCTCACAGCAAGAACTGGCAAATTTGGTGCAGTCCATGAGGAGGAGATGCACAGCAGTACATAATGCAGCTGGTGGCCACACCATATACTGACTGTTACTTTTGATTTTGACCCCCCCCCCCCTTTGTTCAGGGACACATTATTCCATTTCTGTTAGTCACAGTCTGTGGAAATTGTTCAGCTTATGTCTGTCTGTTGAATCTTATGTTCATACAAATATTTACACATGTTAAGTTTGCTGAAAATAAACGCAGTTGACAGTGTGGATGTTTTTCTTTTTTTTGCTGAGTTTACATGTGTTAATATAGCTGTGTTTTGACATGGCTTCCTTGTTTTGAGTCTGTTAAGTGTGTCTCATTCTGCTGGAGTTGACCTAGTATTTTATATTAAAACCTACCTTTACACGTCCATTTGTCACCCAACAAAATACCAATATGCTGTTTTACATGTTATTTGTGCTGTTCTAATTCCTATAATGGAAAAGTAGAAGAATCTGTGGGCTTTCTGACGGTAATAATAGTTACTATGGTGATCTATGTCCCAGGTTAGTAATCATAGTTACCATGGTGATCTTCAATGTCCCAGATTTGTGACATTGGTGAATACATCTTTTCATTTTTACTTCAAGTCAGATGTTTATGTATGAAAGTCACGCAGTGTTTACTATTTAGGTTGCTTTAAAACAATATTATTGTTGGAGTTCAGGTGTTTGGTGTCATGGCAACTAAATATTCTCCTTCATTCATGATTTATGATACATTCCGCAAAGAGTTGACCCTAACAGGCTGACTACACCGCTTGAGTCGCGTCCGCGAGCGCTGTAAAATAAATTTAGAAATCTATATTACTCAACTATTGTACCCACACTGCTCGCGTGCGCCAACAAGCGTTAAAATAGAAGTCAGTTCCTGCTTCTCC
>NW_027011362.1:0-24497 GCF_036934945.1 Oncorhynchus masou masou | reverse complement strand
AGGCAGTGGCTCGGGTGGTTGTTGTCCTTGATGATCTTTATGGCCTTCCTGTAACATCGGGTGGTGTAGGTGTCCTGGAGGGCAGGTAGTTTGCCCCCGGTGATACGTTGTGCAGACCTCACTACCCTCACTACCCTCACTACTACTGTTACTACTACTACTACTACTACTACTACTACTGTTACTACTTCTACTACTAATGTTACTACTACTATTGCTACTACTACAACTCCTACTACTACTGTTACTACTACTACTGCTACCATTATATTATATAGATCAATTTACTATTGCTGCTTCTGCTACTACTACTGCTTCAACTAGTACTACTAATACTACTACTGCTTCTACTATTACTACTACTGCTACTACTATTACTACTACCACTACCACTACTACCATTACTACTACTACTGCTACCACTACCACTACTACTACCACTACAACTAAAACTACTACCTCTACTACTACTACTACTACTACTACTACTACTGCTACTACCACTACTACAGTCAATATGGTGTTATCCAGTACACTGGGAAACAATGTTGTGTACTCCGGTCAATATGGTGTTATCCAGTACACTGGGAAACAATGTTGTGTACTGCAGACAATATGGTGTTATCCAGTACACTGGGAAACAATGTTGTGTAGTGTACTGCAGTCAATATGGTGTTATCCAGTACACTGGGAAACAATGTTGTGTACTGCAGTCAATATGGTGTTATCCAGTACACTGGGAAACAATGTTGTGTAGTGTACTGCAGTCAATATGGTGTTATCCAGTACACTGGGAAACAATGTTGTGTACTGCAGTCAATATGGTGTTATCCAGTACACTGGGAAACAATGTTGTGTAGTGTACTGCAGTCAATATGGTGTTATCCAGTACACTGGGAAACAATGCTGTGTAGTGTACTGCAGTCAATATGGTGTTATCCAGTACACTGGGAAACAATGTTGTGTACTGCAGGCAATATGGTGTTATCCAGTACACTGGGAAACAATGTTGTGTACTGCAGACAATATGGTGTTATCCAGTACACTGGGAAACAATGTTGTGTACTGCAGTCAATATGGTGTTATCCAGTACACTGGGAAACAATGCTGTGTGTAGTGTACTGCAGTCAATATTGTACTTACATCCACATCGTCTGACCTCTTGGTTTCTTTGAGAGTTTCTCTCAAACGGCTCCTTATAAAGTTGTTTCATTCTGATTTGGTGTCGCGTGAGAATGCGAGCCAATGTGGACAGACTGACTCGTTGAATGTTGTTGAATATGGTGTTGTCTTGGATAATGTGGCTTTGAATTTCTCGGAGTCTGATTCCATTATTTTCCAAAACCAAGTTTACAATGTTAGCTTCCTGTATCGGTGAACACTTGGCCCCGTCCTCCGCCGTGGTTGGCCCCCGTCCTCCGCCGTGGTTGGCCCGTCCTCCGCCGTAGTTGCTTCCGTCCTCCCGCCGTGGTTGGCCCCGTCCTCCAGCAAGTGGTTGGCCCGTCCTCCGCGTGCTTCGCCGTCCTCCGCCGTGGTTGGCCCGTCCTCCCGCCGTGGTTGGCCCCGTCCTCCGCCGTGGTTGGCCCCGTCCTCCGCCGTGGTTGGCCCGTCCTCCGCTGGTGGGTGGCCCGTCCTCCTGCGTGGTTGGCCCCCGTCCTCTACTGCAGTGGTTGGCCCCGTCCTCCACCGTGGTTGGCCCCGTCCTCCATAACCAGGTCTCTCGTCCTTTAGAAAAACAAACAATATAGGGCTTGGACAATGCAACCTAAAGATATTTCCCCCACAGTAGAGTCAATTCTACAGGAAATTTGTGCAGTAAGTGTATGACATCAGCCATTCATGAAGTAAACAGGTGTCCACCCAACTGATACACTATGACATGGGGTGTACTACATAGTGTGAAAGATGTAGGTTACATGCCTGTACTCCAGTCTCAATGCCCGGATGACACAGGCAACAGTAAAAAACGGCTCAAGTTGGGCTGCGCTCTCTGTCCAGCCTCTCACATTATCAGCCCATGGTTGATGACATGATCAGCTAAGGTTGCTCTGATTTCATTTTGAAAGTTGTTGTCTTCTTTGTCCATGAACTCCTCTACCAGTTCTACCCCCCTCTCACTCTTCCTCCCCCTCTCATTCTCACCTCCCTCTTCCTCTTCCTCTCTCTGCTTGGCTTCCATTGTTGTTGTAAAACAAAAGGTGCTCTGCAGATGCTTTTCATAGTGCTTGCTTCCTGATTGAAGTGGTAACGATTAACCATTGAGGGATTTGGCCAGGTGGCACATGTAAACATGTATTAGCAGGTGGCGCATGTATTGGCCAGGTGGCACATGTATTGGTGGTGCATGTATTGACCAATTAGCTCATGTAGTGTCATTTTGAAAGGCAGTGTTTTGAAATGGCCAGCATGTGACTTCATGTCAGATTGTTGTGTCTTGTGCAGGCCGTGTGCAGTGCATTTAAGAAGTGCCTATTGAATTGCAAAATGTGTAAAAGCAGAAAATGTGTTTGACTTTTGGAGACTTGAGAAAGAGGTTTTGCTCTCTGTGTGTCAGTTTAAAGAATTGTCATTTTAGCAATTGGAAAAAAACTGTATTATTATCATTATTATTATTATTATATTAGAGCAGAAGAGAGATGTAAAATATAATCCAAATTTGGAAGTAAATATTTCCTATTCAGATTAATATGTTGCCCTGACTACAATATTTATCTGGATTTGATAATAAATACATGCTGTAGAGAGAGAGAAAGAGAGATTTAAATCATCTTTATTGGGTCTGGGGAATCCACCTCAATAAATACTCATATGAAACCATAGTTACACATCAATTAAAAACACAATTACTCATCCACAGTAACTAAACACAACAGCCTCTGAATAACCCATATACTCAAAAACAGATCGATATTGTTGACAAGTTTATAATAGCTGCCAACATTCCCTCCAGCATTCCCACCACATCCACAGACCCCTGTCCCCGAATGCTGTTCTTTCCATGTGCTCATTTTGCTGCCCCTCTAACACAACATTAAGCAACACAACTACACCCTTTTGACTGAACCTGCACTTTGGCCCAAATATATACAGTTGGGAAGAGAAAACCTCCCCCAACGTTGAGAACCAACTAGTGAGCAGGTCAATCATCCCGTCTAACCTGGGACACTGTAAGAACAGATGTGCCAGAGTTTCAGACTCAGCACAGAATGGACACCCCTCCCCAACAGTAGGGTCCAGGTGTACCAGATGCAGAATGGACACCCCTCCCCAACATGTTGGACACCCTCCCCAACAGGAGGATCCAGGTGTAGCAGATGCATGTTGGTGGCTATTGATCCATGTATTATCCTCCATTATCCTCCATTGGAGGTCAGCTGTCCTCTTACCAATAGGCAATTTGTATAATGATCGCCGACAGCCTTTTGGGGAGGCACCTGGACCAAGCACACCCGCCCACCTTGTCGATTTTACCCCTTCCAGGAAGAGGCATGGGACACCTTTACACATGTTCTGTACATGGCCTTCTTTCCACCTCCTTGAACTCCCCAGCTCTGGGGTATCCCAGGAAAGCAGCATCCCCACGTCCTTCTCTAATGCCCCCATCGCAGCACTAACAATCAGTGCAGGGAACACGTCATCAGACCCTCCTTCCTCCTCTAATGCCCCCATCGCAGCACTAACAATCAGTGCAGGGAACAAATCATCCAGACCCTCCTTCCTCCTCTAATGCCCCCATCGCAGCACTAACAATCAGTGCAGGGAACACGTCATCCAGACCCTCCTTCCACCTCTAATGCCCCCATCGCAGCACTAACAGTCAGTGTAGGGAACCGTCATCAGACCCTCCTTCCTCCTCTAATGCCCCCATCGCAGCACTAACAGTCATTGCAGAACACGTCATCAGACCCTCCTTCTCCTCTAATGCCCCCATCGCAGCACTAACAGTCATTGCAGGGAACACGTCATCCAGATCCTCCTTCCACCGATCAGGGTTGGAAGTGTCAGTCACATGCTGCAGATGAAGCACTGGCAAGGAGTCGCAGACCTCATCGACGACCTTCCTCAGTAGGCGAGATGATTGGATCCCTGCTCTTCCTCCCAGCTCCTCCAGCATCTGCTCCTGCTCCGCATCCAGATGAGACCCTTGGTGGCTGCAAAATCATTAGTCTGTGCCACAGGATAGAGGCAGCAAGATTATTAGCTCCTGGACCCTTCCCCTATGAGACAGCTGGGGCAGCACCCATTTCCATCTTGACAGTCTGACACACACTTTGTCCGCTACACCCTCCCAGTTCTTTTTCTGAAAGACTTCAGAGCCCTAGAAAACCCCAAAGTCTTCATCCTATCTCTGCCCCCTGGTAACCTTGGACGGACCCAGTCTGAAGCCCCCTTGGTAACCATGGAGTGGACCCGTCTGAAGCCCCCTGGTAACCTTGGAGTGGACCCCATCTAAAGCCCCCCTGGTAACCGTGGTGTTGACCCCGCTCTGAAGCCCCCCTGGTAACCTTGGAGTGGACCCCATCTGAAGCCCCCTGGTAACTTAGGTGGACCCCATCTGAAGCCCCCTGGTAACCGTGGTGTTGACCCCATCTGAAGCCCCCTGGTAACCGTGGAGAGGACCCCATCTGTGGCCCCCCTGGTAACCATGGAGTGGACCCCATCTGAAGCCCCCTGGTAACCGTGGAAGAGGACCCCATCTGAAGCCCCCCTGGTAACCATGGAGAGGACCCATCTGAAGTCCCCCTGGTAACCGTGGAGTGGACCCCATCTGAAGCCCCCCTGGTAACCATGGAAGGACCCCATCTGAAGCCCCCTGGTAACCGTGGAGTGGACCCCATCTGAAGCCCCCTGAAAACCATGGAGTGGACCCCATCTGAAGCCCCTCTGGTAACCTTGGAGAGGACCCCATCTGAAGTCCCCCTGGTAACCGTGAGTGGACCCCATCTGAAGCCCCTCTGTGGTACTTGGAGAGGACCCCATCTGAAGCTGACCTGCCCACAGCGCTTCCTCTTCTATTGACTCGAGCTGGGGAGGCCCCTCATACACCTTTAAAGCGTTTGAGAGCCTTAACATCCTCACCCCTGTAATAAAGACTATCACGTCATCTGCATACGCAGACAGTGCTATCGTGGGACCCTTCATTACACCTGGCACAGAGAAACCAGTAGCTTCGCTCTTAAAAAACAAAGCATTTGTTCAATCGCCCAGACTATATAACTGCCCACATGAAATTGGGCATCCCTGCCTGATGCCCCTTTGGACAGGGATGAAATTTAACAAACCACCCCCCACCTTCACCATGCAGGGGCTCCAGTATACAGTAAATTCACCCAAGACAGAAAAACATCCCCAAACCCAAAGGCTTTCATTGTTTTAAACAAGTACTGGTGGTCCACACGATCAAAAGCCTTCTCCTGATCCAATGAAAGTAAACCCACATTTACATCAGACAGTTTACAAATGTCTAAAACATCTCTTATCAGAAACAAGTTGTCAACAATAGAGCGGTAAGGTACACAGTAGGACTGGTCCTTGTGGATCAACAATCCCAGATACTCTTTCAACCTGTTTGAGAGACATTTAGAAACAATTTTGTATCCTGCGCACAGCAAAGCAACAGAGTCTCCAAGCCAAATCCCCCTTTGTTGGCAACAGTGAGCGTTGACAGGATACAGGAAGAGAACCCTCACGTTGACAGGATACAGGAAGAGAACCCTCACGTTGACAGGATACAGGAAGAGAACCCTCACGTTGACAGGATACAGGAAGAGAACCCTCACGTTGACAGGATACAGGAAGAGAACCCTCACGTTGACAGGATACAGGAAGAGAACCCTCACGTTGACAGGATACAGGAAGAGAACCCTCACGTTGACAGGATACAGGAAGAGAACCCTCACGTTGACAGGATACAGGAAGAGAACCCTCACGTTGACAGGATACAGGAAGAGAACCCTCACGTTGACAGGATACAGGAAGAGAACCCTCACGTTGACAGGATACAGGAAGAGAACCCTCACGTTGACAGGATACAGGAAGAGAACCCTCACGTTGACAGGATACAGGAAGAGAACCCTCACGTTGACAGGATACAGGAAGAGAACCCTCACGTTGACAGGATACAGGAAGAGAACCCTCACGTTGACAGGATACAGGAAGAGAACCCTCACGTTGACAGGATACAGGAAGAGAACCCTCACGTTGACAGGATACAGGAAGAGAACCCTCACATTGACAGGATACAGGAAGAGAACCCTCACGTTGACAGGATACAGGAAGAGAACCCTCACGTTGACAGGATACAGGAAGAGAACCCTCACGTTGCAGGATACAGGAAGAGAACCTCACGTTGACAGGATACAGAGGAAGAGAACCCTCACGTTGACAGGATACAGGAAGAGAACCTCACGTTGACAGGATTACAGGAAGAGAACCCTCACGTTGACAGGATACAGGGAAGAGAACCCTCACGTTGACAGGAAACAGGGAAGAGAACCCTCACATTGACAGGATACAGGAAGAGAACCCTCATGATGACAGGATACAGGAAGAGAACCCTCAAAACAGACAGGATACAGGAAGAAGAGAACCCTCCCGTTGACAGGATACAGGAGGGAGAGAACCCTCCGTTGACAGGATACAGGTAGAGAACCCTCACGTTTGACAGGATACACAGGAAGAGAACCCTCACGTTGACAGGATACAGGAAGAGAACCCTCCCGTTGCCAGGATACAAGGAAGAGAACCCTCACGTTGACAGGATACAGGAAGAGAACCCTCACGTTGACAGGATACAGGAAGAGAACCCTCACGTTGACAGGATACAGGAAGAGAACCCTCACGTTGACAGGATACAGGAAGAGAACCCTCACGTTGACAGGATACAGGAAGAGAACCCTCCGCGTTGACAGGATACAGGAAGAGAACCCTCACGTTGACAGGATACAGGAAGAGAACCCTCACATTGACAGGATACAGGAAGAGAACCCTCATGTTGACAGGATACAGGAAGAGAACCTCACATTGACAGGATACAGGAAGAGAACCCTCCCGTTGACAGGATACAGGAAGAGAAACCCTCACATTGACAGGATACAGGAAGAGAACCCTCACGTTGACAGGATACAGGAAGAGAACCCTCACATTGGACAGGATACAGGAAGAGAACCCTCACGTTGACAGGATACAGGAAAGAGAACCCTCACGTTGACAGGATACAGGAAGAGAACCCTCACGTTGACAGGATACAGGAAGAGAACCCTCACAGGAAGAGAACCTTGACAGGATACAGGAAGAGAACCCTCACGTTGACAGGATACAGGAAGAGAACCCTCACGTTGACAGGATACAGGAAGAGAACCCTCACGTTGACAGGATACAGGAAGAGAACCCTCACGTTGACAGGAAACAGGAAGAGAACCCTCACATTGACAGGATACAGGAAGAGAACCCTCATGTTGACAGGATACAGGAAGAGAACCCTCACGTTGACAGGATACAGGAAGAGAACCCTCACGTTGACAGGATACAGGAAGAGAACCCTCACGTTGACAGGATACAGGAAGAGAACCCTCACGTTGACAGGATACAGGAAGAGAACCCTCACGTTGACAGGATAGAAGAGAACCCTCACGTTGCCAGGATACAGGAAGAGAACCCTCACGTTGACAGGATACAGGAAGAGAACCCTCACGTTGACAGGATACAGGAAGAGAACCCTCACGTTGACAGGGATTGACAGGATACAGGAAGAGAACCCTCACGTTGACAGGATACAGGAACCCTCGTTGACAGGATACAGGGAAGAGAACCCTCACGTTGACAGGATACAGGAAGAGAACCTCACGTTGACAGGATACAGGAAGAGAACCCTCACGTTGACAGGATACAGGATGAGAACCCTCACGTTGACAGGATACAGGAAGAGAACCCTCACGTTGACAGGATACAGGAAGAGAACCTCACGTTGACAGGATACAGGAAGAGACCCTCATGAAAAGATTCACACACCACTTCATAAAAACCCTCCCCAATAGACCCCAAAAGTGCTTATAAAACTCAGATGGTAAACCATCAATGCCAGCATTACACAGTGTAATGTCAGAGTCCAATGCGACTCTCTTCTCGGGTCCCAATTGAGGAAGAACGTGTAACAACTGTTCAGGACACAGAGAGTCACAATCCTCCGCTTATAGTGGGCCGAGTAGAAATCCACGGCATGTTGACGCATTTCACTGTCATCCGTGGTCACCTTCCCATCAGGGAGACGAAGGCAGACCATCTGTTTACGTTTCAATGTCGACTGTCCTAGGTTGTTTTTTAAACGCTTGGCGCTTCCACATCCTTGTGGGAAGCTTAAACGAGACCTTATATCAAGGCAACCCTTCACTCTTTCATGCAGAAACGACCTCAGTTCATGTCTCTTGTCCTGTAAGTTCATGACTAGTCCAGGGTCATTCTGAGAGCAGCTTCAATTCAATATACTTGATGTCCTGTTCAAGGGCCCTGGCAGTCTCTTTAACTTCAATACGAGACAGAGCAGTATACTGTTGACAAGACACACGTATTTGGGCCTTCCCAACCTCCCACCATTGTCTCAAGGACTCAAAATTCCCTTTTATAATCCTCAATTTTTCCCAAAAACAACAAAACCTGTCACAAAACATGACATCATGTAACAATTTAACATTAAAATACCAGTAAGGTGATGACCTCTGTGGACAGGACAATTGAATATCAACAGTAACACTATGGTGATCAGAGAAACCCACAGGAGTAATGGCACACTTTCCAACCCTACTACGGTATTGCTCAGATACATACAACCTGTCTAACCTTCCAACCCTACTATAGTAGTGATCAGATACATACCACCTGTCTAACCTTCCAACCCTACTATAGTAGTGATCAGATACATACCTGTCCCCAACCTTCCAACCCTACTATAGTAGTGATCAGATACATACCACCTGTCTAACCTTCCAACCCTACTACAGTAGTGATCAGATACATACAACCTGTCTAACCTTCCCACCCTACTATAGTAGTGATCAGATACATACCACCTGTCTACCTTCCAACCTACTATAGTAGTGATCAGATACATACCACCTGTCTAACCTTCCAACCCTACTATAGTAGTGATCAGATACATACCACCTGTCTAACCTTCAACCCTACTACAGTAGTGATCAGATACATACAACCTGTCTAACACCCTACTATAGTAGTGATCAGATACATACCACCTGTCTAACCTTCCAACCCTACTACAGTAGTGATCAGATACATACAACCTGTCTAACCTTCCAACCCTACTACAGTACTCCCACTACCTGGGAGACTAGCCCCACCTGAACTCATTACTCATACTGGGCATCTCTCCACTCCCTGGGAGACTAGCCCCACCTGAACCTCATTACTCATACTGGGCATCTCCTCCACTACCTGGGAGACTAGCCCCTCCTGAACCTCATTACTCATACTGGGCATCTCCTCCACTCCCTGGGAGACTAGCCCCACCTGAACCTCATTACTCATACTGGGCATCTCCTCCACTACCTGGGAGACTAGCCCCACCTGAACCTCATTACTCATACTGGGCATCTCCTCCACTACCTGGGAGACTAGCCCCACCTGAACCTCATTACTCATACTGGGCATCTCCTCCCACTCCCTGGGAGACTAGCCCCACCTGAACCTCATTACTCATACTGGGCATCTCCTCCACTACCTGGGAGACTAGCCCCACCTGAACCTCATTACTCATACTGGGCATCTCCTCCACTACCTGGGATACTAGCCCCACCTGAACCTCATTACTCATACTGGGCATCTCCTCCACTCCCCTGGGATACTAGCCCCACCTGAACCTCATTACTCATACTGGGCATCTCCTCCACTCCCTGGGAGACTATCCCCACCTGAACCCCATTACTCATACTGGGCATCTCCTCCACTACCTGGGAGACTAGCCCCACCTGAACCTCATTACTAATACTGGGCATCTCCTCCACTACCTGGGAGACTAGCTCCACCTGAACCTCATTACTCATACTGGGCATCTCCTCCACTCCCTGGGAGACTAGCCCCACCTGAACCTCATTACTCATACTGCATCTCCTCCACTCCCTGAGATACTAGCCCCACCTGAACCTCATTACTCATACTGGGCATCTCCTCCACTCCCTGGGATACTAGCCCCACCTGAACCTCATTACTCATACTGGGCATCTCCTCCACTCCCTGGGATACTAGCCCCACCTGAACCTCATTACTCATACTGGGCATCTCCTCCACTACCTGGGAGACTAGCCCCACCTGAACCTCATTACTCATACTGGGCATCTCCTCCACTCCCTGGGAGACTAGCCCCACCTGAACCTCATTACTCATACTGGGCATCTCCTCCACTACCTGGGATACTAGCCCCACCTGAACCTCATTACTCATACTGGGCATCTCCTCCACTCCCTGAGACTAGCCCCACCTGAACCTCATTACTCATACTGGGCATCTCCTCCACTACCTGGGAGACTAGCCCCACCTGAACCTCATTACTCCCATCTCCTCCACTACCTGGGAGACTAGCCCCACCTGAACCTCATTACTCATACTGGGCATCTCCTCCACTCCCTGGGAGACTAGCCCCACCTGAACCTCATTACTCATACTGGGCATCTCCTCC
Source organism: Oncorhynchus masou masou (assembly GCF_036934945.1). Lineage (NCBI taxonomy): Eukaryota > Metazoa > Chordata > Actinopteri > Salmoniformes > Salmonidae > Oncorhynchus > Oncorhynchus masou. The sequence goes on along the minus strand of NW_027011362.1, from coordinate 13,810 downwards.
ACTACCTGGGATACTAGCCCCACCTGAACCTCATTACTCATACTGGGCATCTCCTCCACTCCCTGGGATACTAGCCCCACCTGAACCTCATTACTCATACTGGGCATCTCCTCCACTCCCTGGGATACTAGCCCCACCTGAACCTCATTACTCATACTGGGCATCTCCTCCACTCCCTGGGATACTAGCACCACCTGAACCTCATTACTCCGCCTGGGATCTCCTCCACTCCCTGGGAGACTAGCCCCACCTGAACCTCATTACTCATACTGGGCATCTCCTCCACTACCTGGAGACTAGCCCCACCTGAACCTCATTACTCATACTGGGCATCTCCTCCACTCCCTGGGAGACTAGCCCCACCTGAACCTCATTACTCATACTGGGCATCTCCTCCACTCCCTGGGATACTAGCCCCACCTGAACCTCATTACTCATACTGGGCATCTCCTCCACTACCTGGGATACTAGCACCACCTGAACCTCATTACTCATACTGGGCATCTCCTCCACTCCCTGGGAGACTAGCCCCACCTGAACCTCATTACTCATACTGGGCATCTCCTCCACTACCTGGGAGACTAGCCCCACCTGAACCTCATTACTCATACTGGGCATCTCCTCCACTACCTGGGAGACTAGCCCCACCTGAACCTCATTACTCATACTGGGCATCTCCTCCACTACCTGGGAGACTAGCCCCACCTGAACCTCATTACTCATACTGGGCATCTCCTCCACTCCCTGGGAGACTAGCCCCACCTGAACATCATTACTCATACTGGGCATCTCTCCACTCCCTGGGATACTAGCCCCACCTGAACCTCATTACTAATACTGGGCATCTCCTCCACTACCTGAGAGACTAGCCCCACCTGAACCTCATTACTCATACTGGGCATCTCCTCCACTACCTGGGATAACTAGCACCACCTGAACCTCATTACTCATACTGGGCATCTCCTCCACTCCCTGAGAGACTAGCCCCACCTGAACCTCATTACTCATGTACTGGGCATCTCCTCCACTACCTGGGAGACTAGCCCCACCTGAACCTCATTACTCATACTGGGCATCTCCTCCACTACCTGGGAGACTAGCCCCACCTGAACCTCATTACTCATACTGGGCATCTCCTCCACTACCTGAGATACTAGCCCCACCTGAACATCATTACTCATACTGGGCATCTCCTCCCTCCCTGGGAGACTGGCCCCACCTGAACCTCATTACTCATACTGGGCATCTCCTCCACTCCCTGGGATACTAGCCCACCTGAACCTCATTACTCATACTGGGCATCCTCCACTCCTGGGGACTAGCCCCACCTGAACCTCATTACTCATACTAGGCATCCCTCCACTCCCTGGGATACTAGCCCCACCTGAACCTCATTACTCATACTGGGCATCTCCTCCACTCCCTGGGATACTAGCACCACTGAACCTCATTACTCATACTGGGCATCTCCTCCACTACCTGGGAGATTAGCTACACCTGAACCCCCACTGTACCCCATTTATCATAGTGGGCATCTCCTTCACTACCTGTTAGCTAGCTCCACATGAACCCCCCCTTTACCCCAGCACTCGTACTGGGCACCTGCTCAACAGTCTGAGGAACTGGCTCCTTACCTTCTACAACAATATGTTTCTGCTTCATAACATTTCCCTCTAATACAAGTTGAAACTCAACATGGACAACTTGTTCCTCAGCAACAGGTGCTTTGTGGCTGCTCTACCACTGTCGGTCCACCTCTCCCTACATCAGTGGGCCCAGGTGGTGCCATGACCACCTCTCCCTACATCAGTGGGCCCAGGTGTTACGAGGACCACCTCTCCCTACATCAGTGGGCCCAGGTGTTACGAGGACCACATCTCCCTTGCCATCCAGTGGGCCCAGGTGTTACGAGGACCACCTTCCCTACATCAGTGGGCCCAGGCGTTACGATGACCACCTCTCCCTACATCAGTGGGCCCAGGTGTTACGAGACCACCTTCCCTACATCAGTGGGCCCAGGTGTTACGAGGAGCACATCTCCCTACATCAGTGGGCCCAGGTGTTACGAGGACCACATCTCCCTACATCAGTGGGCCCAGGTGTTACGAGAACCACCTCTCCCTACATCAGTGGGCCCAGGCGTTACGATGACCACCTCTCCCTACATCAGTGAGCCCAGGTGTCACTTCCTCTCTCTACCCTTCACTCCCTCTCTCCTTCCCCCTTCACTCCCTCTCTACCCTCTCTACTCCTTCCTCTCCTCTCTACCCCTCTCTACTCCTTCCTCTCTACCCCTCTCTACTCCTTCCTCTTCTACCCCTTCACTCCCTCTCTCTCTACCCCTCTCTACTCCTTCCTCTCTCTACCCCTCTCTACTCCTTCCTCTCTCTACCCCTCTCTACTCCTTCCTCTCTTCTCTACCCCTCTCTACTCCTTCTTCTCTCTCTCTACCCCTCTCTCTACTCCTTCCTCTCTCTCTACCCCTCTATACTCCTTCCTCTCTCTATCCCTCCCTATACTCCTTCCCCTCTCTACCCCTCTCTACTCCCTTCTCTCTCTACCCCTCTATATTCCTTCCCCTCTCTCTACCCTTCACTTTCCTCTCTACCCCTCTAGTCCTTCCTCTCTCGCTACCCCTCTCTACTCCTTCCTCTCTTCTACCCCTTCACTCCCTCTCTCTCTACCCCTCTATACTCATTCCTCTCTCTCAACCCCTCTCTACTCCTTCCTCTCTCTACCCCTCTCTACTCCTTCCTCTCTCTCTATCCCTCTCTACTCCTTCCTCACTCTACCCCTTCACTTCCTCTCTCTCAACCCCTCTCTACTCCTTCCTCTCTCTACCCCTTCACTTCCTCTCTCTCAACTCCATCTCTACTCCTTCCTCTCTCTCACCCCTCTCTACTCCTTCCCACTCTCTCTCTACCCCTTCACTCCCTCTCTCTCTACCCCTCTATACTCATTCCTCTCTCAACCCCTCTCTACTCCTTCATCTCTCTACCCCCTCTACCCTTCCTCTCTCTCTTACCCCCCTCTACTCCTTCCTCACTCTACCCCTTCACTTCCTCTCTCTCAACCCCTCTCTACTCCTTCCTCTCTCTCTACCCCTTCACTTCCTCTCTCTCAACTCCTCTCTACTCCTTCCTCTCTCTACCCCCTTCTACTCCTTCCTCTCTCTACCCCTTCACTTCCTCCTCTCTCTACCCCCTCTACTCCTTCCTCTCTCTACCCCTCTCTATTCCTTCCTCTCTCTCTACCCCTCAGTAATAAGAGACCTAGGACACTTCCTCATCTCCCGTCTCTAAACAATATTAGTGATGGCGTGAAACACTGTCCTCTACAGTTTCTGAGGAACCAGTAGAGAGAAAATGGATGAGTAAGAAAGAAAATAAGAGGTTTGGAAGAGAGTGTGTATAAGAATGAAAGACAATGATTTATTTTACCAAGTAAACCATACATGAAAAGTGGAGGGAAGAGAAGAGAGAGAGAGAGAGAGAGAGAGAGACGAAGAGAGCAGAATATACCCAGCATACGACCTCTGTGTTCTGAATGACCTTCTCCCTGCCCAGCTCCTGTCCACTCCTCTCCCACAGGCCATTGGTCTCATGCTCTCATTACTGAACCTACCCTGGTACACCCTTCTCACCCTGATCCCAGCATGCAGAGCCTTTCTGGGCTACTCCCAACCCTGTTCCCTGGAGGATGATGGATGGTAGATGGAGGCTGAATACTCCTGGTTTTTACATCTGGGTAACATAGAGGATGGGAAGATTAATGAACCTTAATTAACCTTTTTCACATCTTAATAATAAAGGTATTTTATCAGCTTTCCAAAATGTGACGCCACAGGACAGCTCCTCAAACCAAGGCTGCTAATTATCTATTTTTAATAATTATCTGTTTCAAAAACTATTAATAAATTATTCTCCCTTACAAGTTTTCTTTTCTAACAACAAGTTTGAATTGAGATGTGTTCATAATTAATTCACAGTGTGGCGAACAATGTATGTTTGAGGCTTTACTGAGCCTGACAAACTTCTCTCTTTAATGAGAGAGAAGCACCTAAATCAAGAATGCAAACATTTTTTTTTTTCCCTTGGCACTTTTTCTGGCACTCGCATTGTTGTTTTCCTCACAAATAATAACAGTGTCCTGTAAAAGTTAGTGCCTTATTTTCTGTATTTTGTGTGTCATTTCTACTGTAACATACTGTATGAATGTACAGTGCCCCTTGCGAAAGTATTCGGCCCCCTTGAACTTTGCGACCTTTTGCCACATTGCGACCTTTTTGCCACAAGCCTGAAAATGTGGCAAAATGTCGCAAAGTTCCAAGGGGCATAATACTTTTGGTAAGGCACTGTATGTATATATATATATATATACAGTTGAAATCGGAAGTTTGCATACACTTAGGTTGGAGTCATTAAAACTTCTTTTTCAACCACTCCACAAATATCTTGTTAACAAACTATAGTTTTGGCAAGTCGGTTAGGACATCTATTTTGTGCATGGCAAAAAATGATGTCATGGCTTTAGAAGCTTCTGATAGGCTAATAATTTGAGTCAATTGGAGGTGTACCTGTGGATGTATCTCAAGGCCTACCTTCAAACTCAGTGCCTCTTTGCTTGACTTCATGGGAAAATCAAACGAAATCAGCCAACACCAAGTCTGGTTCATCCTTGGGGGCAATTTCCAAAAGCCTGAAGGTACCATGTTCATCTGTACAAACAATAGTATGAAAGTATAAACACCATGGGACCACGCAGCCATCATACCGCTCAGGAAGGAGATGCATTCTGTCTCCTGGAGAAGAATGAACTTTGGTGCGAAAAGTGCAAATCAATCCAAGCACAACAAAGGACCTTGTGAAGATGCTGGAGGAAACAGGTATAGTGTCCATATCCACATTGAAATGAGACCTATATCAACATAACCTGAAAGGCCGCCCAGCAAAAAGGAAGAAGCCACTGCTCCAAAACACCGCATAAAAAAGCCAGACTACGGTTTGCAACTGCACATGGGGACAAAGATCATACCTTTTGGAGAAATGTTCCTGGTCTGATGAAACAAAATAGAATTATTTGGCTATAATGACCATCGTTATGTTTGGAGGAAAAAGGGGAAGGCTTGCAAGCTGAAGAACACTATTCCAACCATGAAGCAAGGGGGTGGCAGCATCATGTTGTGGGGGTGCTTTCTGCAGGACGGACTGGTGCACTTCACAAAATAGATGGCTTCATGAGGAGGGAAAGATGTGGATATATTGAAGCAGCATTCAAGACATCAGTCAGGAAGTTAAAGCTTGATCGCAAATGGGTCTTCCAAATGGACAATGACTCAAGCATACTTCCAAAGTTGTGTCAAAATGGCTTAAGGACAACAAAGTCAAGGTATTGGAGTGGCATCACAAAGCCCTGACCTCAATCATATAGAAAATTTGTGGGCAGAATTGAAAAAGCGTTTTGCGAGCAAGGAGACCTACAAACCTGACTCAGTTACACCAGCTCTGTCAGGAGGAATGGGCCAAAATTCACCCAACTTATTGTGGGAAGCTTGTGGAAGACTACCTGAAATGTTTGACCCCAGTTAAACAATTTAAAGGCAATGATACCAAATACTAATTGAGTGTATGTAAGCTTCTGACCCACTGGGAATGTGATGAAAGAAATAAAAGCTGAAATAAATCATTCTCTCTACTATTATTCTGAAATTTCACATTCTTAAAATAAAGTGGTGATCCTAACTGACCTAAGACAGGGAATTTTACTAGGATTAAATGTCAGGAATTGTGAAAAGCTGAGTTTAAATGTATTTGGCTAAGGTGTATGTGAACTTCACTTCACCTGTATTTACTATTTCATTCTCATATTTTCAAGTACTGGTGTCACAAATTGTAATGGACATTTGATTTTGAAGGTTTTGAAGGTTGTACTGATTACGATGAGCTAATGCTAAGCTTTTTGCCGGCTATGTGTGGTGCCATATTTGTTGACATCATCCAATGCATTCCGGGTGTAAACGTCCGTCAGACTAAAGATGTTAAAACAAAATGAGGTGAAGGGAAGACTCACGTATCTGTCAAGTAAACTTCCTGAAGTGAATAATGTTAGACCCCCCTTCAACAAACAAACTCATCTTGTCTTGTCTTCTTATCTTTTGGTTGATAAGGGAAATAAAACTAAGAAAGGCGGCAGGACGTTGTAAAGACTGTGTTTGTGGAAAAGAAATTCAAACAACGTGGCCCGAACTAAACGCGGACTATTTTGTCAATCGAAACAAGTGTTCTAATCACAGCGTTACGCTGCATGGGAGATGATCACAGCCGATGAGGTGAGTGAGCTGTAGTAGGATGTAGAGGGATGTAGTGGGATGTAGTGGGAGAGGGATGTAGATGGATGTAGTGGGATGTAGAGGAGGGAGTTATAGTGGAATATAGTGGGGTGTAGAGGGGAGGGAGGGAGATGTAGTGGGATGTAGAGGAAGGGAGATGTAGTGAAATATAGTGGGGGAGATGTAGTGGGAGGGTCGTGGGAAGTATATGTAGTAGGATGTAGAGGGAGAGGGGATGTGAGGGATGTAGATGGATGTAGTGGGATGTAGAGGGAGGGAGTTATAGTGGAATATAGTGGGATGTAGAGGGAGGGAGATGTAGTGGGAGGTAGTGGGAGGTAGATGTAGTAGGATGTAGAGGGAGAGGGATGTAGTGGAATGTATTACAATATAGTGGGGTGTAGAGTGAGTGATATGTAGTGGGATGTAGAGGAAGGGAGATGTAGTGGTTTGTAGTGGGATGTAGTGGAATATAGAGGAAGGGATATGTAGTGGGATGTAGAGTGATGTAGAGGGAGGGATATGTAGTGGGTTGTAGTGGGATGTAGTGGAATATAGTGGGAGGAGATGTAGTGGAAGGTAGTGGGAGGAGATGTAGTAGGATGTAGAGGGAGAGGGATGTAGTGGAATGTATTAGAATATAGTGGGGTGTAGAGGGGAGGGAGATGTAGTGGGATGTAGAGGAAGGGAGATGTAGTGGGATGTAGAGAGAGTGGTAGTGAAATATAGTGGGGGAGATGCTAGTGGGAGGTCGTGGGAGGTAGATGTAGTAGGATGTAGAGGAGAGGGATGTAGAGGGATGTAGAGGGAGAGGGATGTAGTGGAATGTATTAGAATATAGTGGGGTGTAGAGGGAGAGGAGATGTAGTGGGGGATGTAGTGGGAGAGGGATGTAGAGTGATGTAGATGGATGTAGTGGGATGGAGTTACAGTGGAATATAGTGGGATGTGGAGGGAGGGAGATGTAGTGGGAGGTAGATGTAGTAGGATGTAGAGGGAGAGGGATGTAGTGGAATGTATTAGAATATAGTGGGGTGTAGAGTGAGATGAGTGGGATGTAGTGTAGTGGGATGTAGAGTGATGTAAGAGGGAAGGATATGTAGTGGGATGTGGGAATATAGTGGGAGGGAGAGTGGGAGGTAGTGGGAGGGAGATGTAGTAGGATGTGAGGGAGGGAGGTGTAGTGGGGGGTATTGGGAGGGAGATGTAGTGGGTTGTATGGAATATAGTGGGATGTAGAGGGAGAGGGATGTAGAGGGATGTAGATGGAGAGGGATGTAGTGGTATGTAGAGGGAGAGAGATGTAGTGGGATGTAGAGGGATGTAGTGGGATGTAGATTGAGAGGGATGTAGAGGAGAGGGATGTAGAGGGAGAGGGATGTAGATGGATGGGATGTAGTGGTATGTAGAGGGAGAGATGTAGTGGGATGTGGGGAGAGGGATGTAGAGGGAGAAGGATGTAGTGGGATGTGAGGGAGAGATATGTAGTGGGATGTAGTGGAATGTCGTGGAAGGCGATGTAGTGGGATGTCGATGGAGGGAGATGTAGTGGGAGAGGGATGTAGATGGATGTAGTGGGATGTGGGGAGGGGGAGTTATAGTGGAATATAGTGGGGTGTAGAGGGAGGGAGATGTAGTGGGATGTAGAGGAAGGGGGAGATGTAGTGGGATGTAGAGGGATGTAGAGAGAGGGAGATGTAGTGAAATATAGTGGGGTGAGATGTCGTGGGAGGTAGATATAGTAGGATGTAGAGGGAGAAGGGATGTAGTGGAATGTATTGAGAATATAGTGGGGTGTAGAGGGAGGAGATGTAGTGGGATGTAGTGGGAGAGGGATGTAGAGGGATGTAAGAGGGAGGAGTTATAGTGGAATATAGTGGGATGTAAAGGGAGGGAGATTTAGTGGGAGGTAGTGGGAGGTAGATGTAGTAGGATGTAGAGGGAGAGGGATGTAGTGGAATGTATTAGAATATAGTGGGGTGTAGAGTGAGTGATATGTATTGGGATGTAGAGGAGGGAGATGTAGTGGGTTGTAGTGGGAAGTAGTGGAATGTAGATGAAGGAGATGTAGTGAGATGTAGAGTGATGTAGAGGGAGGATATGTAGTGGGTTTTAGTGGGATGTAGTGGAATATAGTGGGAGGGAGATGTAGTGGGGAGGTAGTGGGAGGGAGATGTAGTGGGTTGTAGTGGAATATAGTGGGAGGTAGTGGGATGTAGAGTGAGAGGGATGTAGAGGGATGTAGATGGAGAGGGATGTAGTGGTATGTGAGGGAGAGAGATATAGTGGGATGTAGTGGGATGTAGAGGGGAGAGGGATGTAGAGGGGATGTAGAGGGAGAAGGATGTAGTGGAATGTGAGGGGAGATATATGTAGTGGGATGTAGTGGAATGTCGATGGAGGAGATGTAGTGGGATGTAGAGGGAGAGGATGTAGATGGAGGCGAGATGTAGTGGGATGTAGTGGGAGAGGGATGTAGAGTGATGGAGATGTAGTGGGGTATAGTGGGATGTAGTGGGGAATACAGTGGGAGTGTGATGTTGTGGGAGGTAGAGAAGGAGGTAGAGGGATGTAGAGGGATTAGAGGAAGTAGAGAGTGATGCAGTGGGATGTAGTGGGAGGTGTAGTGGGAGGTAGAGTGATGTAGGGGATGTAGTGGGGGGTAGAGGGGATGTAGAGGAGGTGTAGTGGGAGGTATGGGGATGTAGAGGATGTAGTGTGAGGTAGAGGGATGTAGGGATGTAGTGGGATGTAGTGAGAGGTGTAGTGGGATGTAGATGGATGTAGTGGGAGAAGAGCGATGTAGTGGGAGTTGTAGTGGGAGGTAGAGGATGTAGAGGGATGTAGAGGGATGTAGAGGGATGTAGTGGGAGGTAGAGGGATGTAGAGGGATGTAGTGGGAGGTGTAGTGGGAGCTAGAGGGATGTAGAGGGATGTAGTGGGAGGTGTAGTGTGAGGTAGAGGGATGTAGAGGGATGAAGAGGAGAGGTAGAGGGATGTGAGAGGGATGTAGAAGGATGTAGAGGGATGTAGTGGGAGGTGTCGGGGGATGTCGAGGGATGTAGTGGGAGGTGTAGAGGGATGTAGATGGATGTAGAGGGATGTAGTGAGAGGTGTAGTGGGATGTAGAGGGATGTGGGGGATGTAGTGGGAGGTAGAGGGATGTAGAGGGATTTAGTGAGAGGTAGAGGAATGTGGGGAATGTAATGGCAGGTGTAGTGGGATGTAGTGGGATGTGGAGGGATGTAGTGGGAGGTGTAGTGGGATGTAGAGGGATGTAGTGGGAGGTATAGTGGGAGGTAGATGTAGTGGGAGGTGTAGTGGGAGGTAGTGGGATGTAGTGGGATGTAGTGGGAGGTATAGTGGGAGGTAGATGTAGAGGGAGGTGTAGTGGGGAGGTAGTGGCGATAGATTACTCAAAATGACCTTTTCAGTGTTATTGACGCTATGGTCTCTATGAACCAGACTCTTGTCCCGGTGAAGTTATCATCACTGCTGAACCAGACAAAGTGGCTTGTCTTTCACCTAGCCTCAATTAATTACCTTCACTGCTGCCTTACATGTCTGCCTTCTCCTCTCCATCGCTCTGAATCTCAACATCTGTCTCTCCCTCACTCCCCCCTCTCTGTAATAACAAATGAAAGGTAATCCACGTTTCATCAAGCCAGAAGACAGAAACATATTGTATTAAGAAAGACTAATACAGTGTGTATTTCCCAAATAGCACACTATTATCTATGAAGTGCACCGTATTCCCTCTGAAGCTCTGGGCCCATAGGGCTCTGGACAGAAGTACTGCACTATATGGGGAATAGAGTGCAATTTTGGATGCAACCGGAGACAAGCAGAGCATTCCATTAGGTTTTCAGCAGAATGCTGCCCTGAGCTATTCCTTCCTGTTTGATGTTGGAGGTTAGCGTCACCTTTAAGATATTTAGTCACATTAAAGGGATTTCATCTTCCTGTTTTATTTGTTGGTCTCTCTCTATTCTCTCTGAGGTGTTCTGTTCTCTCTCTCTCTTCTCTCTGAGGTGTTCTATTCACTCTCTCTTCTCTGAGGTGTTCTGTTCTCTCTCTATTCTCTCTGAGGTGTTCTGTTCTCTCTCTATTCTCTCTGAGGTGTTCTCTTCTCTCTCTCTTCTCTCTGAGGTGTTCTGTTCTCTCTCTCTCTCTCTCTGAGGTGTTCTGTTCTCTCTTCTTCTCTCTGGGTGTTCTCTTCTCTCTCTTTCTCTCTGAGGTGTTCTGTTCTCTCTTCTCTCTCTCTGAGGTGTTCTGTTCACTCTTCTCTTCTCTCCTCTTCTCTCTGAGGTGTTCTATTCTCTCTCTTCTCTCTGAGGTGTTCTGTTCTCTCTCTTCTCTCTGAGGTGTTCTGTTCTCTCTCTTCTCTCTGAGGGTGTTCTGTTCTCTCTCTCTTCTCTCTCTGGTGTTCTGTTCTCTCTCTTCTCTCTGAGGTGTTCTGTTCTCTCTCTTCTCTCTGGGGTGTTCTGTTCTCTCTCTTCTCTCTGAGGTGTTCTGTTCTCTCTCTTCTCTCTGAGGAGTGTTCTGTTCTCTCTATTTTCTCTCTGAGGTGTTCTGTTCTCTCTATTTTCTCTGAGGTGTTCTGTTCTCTCTCTTCTCTCTGAGGTGTTCTGTTCTCTCTCTTCTCTCTGAGGTGTTCTGTTCTCTCTCTTCTCTCTGAGGTGTTCTGTTCTCTCTCTTTCTATCCTGAGGTGTTCTGTTCTCTCTCTTCTATTCTCTCTGAGGTGTTCTGTTCTCTCTTTCTCTCTGAGGTGTTCTGTTCTCTCTCTCTCTATTCTCTGAGGTGTTCTGTTCTCTCTCTCTTCTCTCTGAGGTGTTCTGTTCTCTCTCTTCTCTCTGAGGTGTTCTGTTCTCTCTCTCTCTTCTCTCTGAGGTGTTCTGTTCTCTCTCTCTATTCTCTCTATGAGGTGTTCTGTTCTCTCCTATTCTCTCTGAGGTGTTCTGTTCTCTCTCTTCTCTCTGAGGTGTTCTGGTCTCTCTCTCTTCTCTCTGGGTGTTCTGTTTCTCTCTCTCTCTATTCTCTCTGAGGTGTTCTGTTCTCTCTCTTCTCTCTGAGGTGTTCTGTTCTCTCTCTCTCTTCTCTCTGAGGTGTTCTGTTCTCTCTTCTCTCTGAGGTGTTCTGTTCTCTCTCTTCTATCTGGGGTGTTCTGTTCTCTCTCTCTCTTCTATCTGAGGTGTTCTGTTCCTCTCTCTTCTCTCTCTGTTCTCTCTCTGTTCTCTCTGAGGTGTTCTGTTCTCTCTCTTTCTCTCTGAGGTGTTCTGTTCTCTCTCTTCTCTCTGAGGTGTTCTGTTCTCTCTTCTCTTCTCTCCTGAGGTGTTCTGTTCTCTCTCTATTCTCTCTGAGGTGTTCTGTTCTCTCTCTCTATTCTCTCTGAGGTGTTCTGTTCTCTCTCTCTCTTCTCTCTGAGGTGTTCTGTTCTCTCTCCTATTCTCTCTGAGGTGTTCTGTTCTCTCTCTCTATTCTCTCTGAGGTGTTCTGTTCTCTCTATTCTCTCTGAGGTGTTCTGTTCTCTCTCTTCTCTCTGAGGTGTTCTGTTCTCTCTCTCTTTCTCTCTGAGGTGTTCTGTTCTCTCTCTCTATTCTCTCTGAGGTGTTCTGTTCTCTCTCTTCTCTCTGAGGGTGTTCTGTTCTCTCTCTCTCTTCTCTCTGGGGTGTTCTGTTCTCTCTCTTTCTCTCTGAGGTATTCTGTTCTCTCTCTCTCTTCTCTCTGAGGTGTTCTGTTCTCTCTTCTCTTCTCTCTCTCTCTTCTAGGTGTTCTGTTCTCTCTCTTCTTCTCTGAGGTGTTCTGTTCTCTCTCTCTCTTCTCTCTGAGGTGTTCTGTTCTCTCTCTCTTCTCTCTGTGTTCTGTTCTCTCTCTTCTCTCTGAGGTGTTCTGTTCTCTCTCTTCTCTCTGAGGTGTTCTGTTCTCTCTCTCCTATCTGAGGTGTTCTGTTCCTCTCTCTTCTCTCTGATGTGTTCTCTGAGGTGTTCTGTTCTCTCTCTTCTCTCTGAGGTGTTCTGTTCTCTCTCTCTTCTCTCTGATGTGTTCTGTTCTCTCTCTTCTCTCTGAGGTGTTCTGTTCTCTCTCTCTTCTATCTGAGGTGTTCTGCTTCTCTCTTCTCTCTGTGGTGTTCTGTTCTCTGAGGTGTTCTGTTCTCTCTCTCTCTTCTCTCTGAGGTGTTCTGTTCTCTCTCTCTTCTCTCTGAGGTGTTCTGTTCTCTCTCTCTTCTATCTGAAAGTGTTCTGTTCTCTCTCTCTCTCTTCTATCTGAGGTGTTCTGTTCTCTCTCTCTCTTCTTCTCTCTGAGGTGTTCTGTTCTATCTCTTCTATCTGAGGTGTTCTGTTCTCTCTCTTCTCTCTGAGGTGTTCTGTTCTCTCTCTCTTCTCTCTGAGGTGTTCTGTTCTCTCTCTCTCTTCTATCTGAGGTGTTCTGTTCTCTCTCTCTTCTCTCTGAGGTGTTCTGTTCTCTCTCTCTCTCTGAGGTGTTCTGTTCTCTCTCTTCTCTCTGAGGTGTTCTGTTCTCTCTCTTCTCTCTGAGGTGTTCTCTTCTCTCTCTCTTCTATCTGAGTGTTCTGTTCTCTCTCTCTCTCTTCTCTCTGAGGTGTTCTGTTCTCTCTCTCTTCTCTCTGAGGTGTTCTGTTCTCTCTCTATTGTTCTGTTCTCTCTCTTCTATCTGAGGTGTTCTGTTCTCTCTCTTCTCTCTGAGGTGTTCTGTTCTCTCTCTCTTTCTCTCTGAGGTGTTCTGTTCTCTCTCTTCTCTCTGAGGTGTTCTGTTCTCTCTCTTCTCTCTGAGGTGTTCTGTTCTCTCTCTTCTCTCTGAGGTGTTATCTTCTCTCTCTCTTCTATCTGAGGTGTTCTGTTCTCTCTCTCTCTCTCTGAGGTGTTCTGTTCTCTCTTTCTCTCTGAGGTGTTCTGTTCTCTCTCTTCTCTCTGAGGTGTTCTGTTCTCTCTCTTCTATCTGAGGTGTTCTGTTCTCTCTCTTCTCTCTGAGGTGTTCTGTTCTCTCTCTTCTCTCTCTGAGGTGTTCTGTTCTCTCTCTCTCTCTCTCTGAGGTGTTCTGTTCTCTTTCTCTTCTCTCTGAGGTGTTCTCTCTTTCTCTCTGAGGTGTTCTGTTCTCTCTCTCTCTCTGGAGTGTTCTGTTCTCTCTCTCTCTCTGAGGTGTTCTGTTCTCTCTCTCTCTCTCTGGTGTTCTGTTCTCTCTCTCTCTCTGAGGTGTTCTGTTCTCTCTCTCTCTCTGAGGTGTTATGTTCTCTCTCTCTTCTCTCTGAGGTGTTCTGTTCTCTCTCTTCTCTCTGAGGTGTTCTGTTCTCTCTCTCTCTCTCTCTCTCTGAGGTGTTCTTCTTCTCTCTCTCTCTTCTCTCTGAGGTGTTCTGTTCTCTCTCTCTCTATTCTCTCTGAGGTGTTCATTCTCTCTCTCTCTCTGAGGTGCTTACATGTTCTCTCTCTCTTCTCTCTGAGGTGTTCTGTTCTCTCTCTTCTCTGAGG
>NW_027011361.1:0-24498 GCF_036934945.1 Oncorhynchus masou masou | reverse complement strand
GCAGCTAGCTTGTCTCTCTGCACTGACCTGATTGCAGCTAGCTTGTCTCTCTACACTGACCTGATTACAGCTAGCTTGTCTCTCTGCACTGACCTGATAGCAGCTAGCTTGTCTCTCTGCACTGACCTGATTGCAGCTAGCTTGTCTCTCTGCACTGGTTCCGATTGCAGCTAGCTTGTCTCTATGCACTGACCTGATTGCAGCTAGCTTGTCTCTCTGCACTGACCTGATTACAGCTAGCTTGTCTTTCTGCACTGACCTGATTGCAGCTAGATTGTCTCTCTGCTGCCGAGCTGGTCTGGTGTATCGGGTATCAAAGAGGATAATCCTGGAAATAATAATTGTTGCACTGAAAAGTTCTCTGCCTGTTTCTGCATCCCACGGGGATTATGTGTATTCCCCATTGGATATGACAACACCAGTAAGGATAAGAAAATTATGCATGTAAATGAGTTTGGTACATCTCCTTCCATCTCTCTCCAAAAACTCACCTTCCCTCCAAATGAGTGCAGTCCAGAAATATTTTCTGGATGGTATCTGAGATGATCAGTTGAAAAGAAGACTTGTCCTGTACATGAGTAACCACCATCCGCATCAGTCCTGGTTGTATCCTTATCACATTGGCAGCCATGCTGGGTGGCTCATTCCTTGGGCAAATAGACCATTCAATTTCTTTTCTTTTTTTACATCCACATTGCTGTTCCTGCAGGCTGCTGATGGGTTGGTCATGTGGCTGGTTGCTGATGGGCTGGTCCTGGGGCTGGTTGCTGATGAGCTGGTCCTGGGGCTGATGGGCTGGTCCTGGGGCTGGCTGCTGATGGGCTGGTCCTGGGGCTGATGGGCTGGTCCTGGGGCTGGTTGCTGATGAGCTGGTCCTGGGGCTGATGGGCTGGTCCTGGGGCTGGCTGCTGACGGGCTGGTCCTGGGGCTGATGGGCTGGTCCTGGGGCTGGCTGCTGATGGGCTGGTCCTTGGGCTGATGGGCTGGTTCTGGGGCTGGTTGCTGATGGACTGGTCCTGGTTCTGGTTGCTGATGGGCTGGTCCTGGGGCTGGCTGCTGATGGGCTGGTCCTGGGGCTGATGGGCTGGTCCTGGGGCTGGCTGCTGATGGGCTGGTCCTTGGGCTGATGGGCTGGTTCTGGGGCTGGTTGCTGATGGACTGGTCCTGGTTCTGGCTGCTGATGGGCTGGTCCTGGGGCTGGTTGCTGATGGGCTGGTCCTGGGGCTGGTTGCTGATGGGCTGGTCCTGGGGCTGGCTGCTGATGGGCTGGTCCTGGGGCTGATGGGCTGGTTCTGGGGCTGGCTGCTGATGGGCTGGTTCTGGGGCTGATGGGCTGGTTCTGGCTGCTGATGGGCTGGTTCTGGGGCTGGCTGCTGATGGGCTGGTCCTGGGGCTGATGGGCTGGTTCTGGCTGCTGATGGGCTGGTTCTGGGGCTGATGGGCTGGTTTTGGATGCTGATGGGCTGTTTCAGGGGCTGGCTGCTGATGGGCTGGTCCTGGGACTGATGGGCTGGTTCTGGGGCTGATGGGCTGGTTCTGGGGCTGATGGGCTGGTTCTGGGGCTGGCTGCTGATGGGCTGGTCCTGGGGCTGATGGGCTGGTTCTGGGGCTGATGGGCTGGTTCTGGCTGCTGATGGGCTGGTCCTGGGGCTGATGGGCTGGTTCTGGGGCTGGCTGCTGATGGGCTGGTCCTGGGGCTGATGGGCTGGTCCGGGCTGCTGATGGGCTGGTCCTAAGGCTGGCTGAGGGTCAATCTCATCCTCTTCTTCCAACTCACTGTCAGACTCCGAATTGACAGAGACATGATCCTCAGTCAGAATGTATAATTTCTATTTTAGTAAACATTGACCCCACACAATACAAGGGTTAAATTTTTATATTCTGTTGTGTTGTCCTCCAAACCCAATCCAATTATGAATTACACACACAGGGCTTATCCATCACACGACCAGCGCTGCAACCTCACACACACAAAAACACACACACAGTGCTCATCAATCACACATACACATGTATGTGAAAAATGAATGTAACTATCAGGTTTCTGGTTAGACCCAAGTGCAGACTGTGTTGAAGAAACAATGTTAATTGCAACAGGGGCAGGCAAACGACAGGTCAAGGCAGGCAGGGGTCGATAACCCAGAGTAGAGGTCAAGGTTCAGGACAGCAGGCAGGCTCAGGGTCAGGTCAGGCAGAGGTCGGTAATCCAGAGTAGAGGTCAAGGTTCAGGACAGCAGGCAGGCTCAGGGTCAGGTCAGGCAGAGGTCGGTAATCCAGAGTAGAGGTCAAGGTTCAGGACAGCAGGCAAGCTCAGGTTCAGGTCAGGCATGGGTCGGTAATCCAGAGTAGAGGTCAAGGTTCAGGACAGCAGGCAGGCTCAGGGTCAGGTCAGGCAGGGGTCGATAATCCAGAGTAGAGGTCAAGGTTCGGGATAGCAGGCAGGCTCAGGGTCAGGTCAGGCAGAGGTCAAAACCAGGAGGACGAGAAAAAGAGAGACTGGTGGAAAAGCACGAGACAAAACACTGATTTACTAGGACAAGCAAGATAAACTGGTCCAGACAGACAGAAGACACAGATATAAATACCCAGGGGATAAATGGGGAAGATGGGCGACGCCTGGAGGGGGGGGGACAAGTACAAGGACAGGTGAAAGATCAGGGTGTGACAGTAACCGTATTTATTCAACCTTAAAATAAAGTACCACATCCATGGCCTCATTTTGAGGTTACTGAATCTATAAACATCTTCTTATGTAATCATAGAAAATGTGCATGTTTAAGATAGAATGCCAAGATCATAGGTCTGTGGAGATATTCACTATTACTGTAAAGAAAATACATGCACAGAATCTTGAACAGCTATTGATCACTTGCACTATGTACTCTAACGTCATCTCAACTGCAGTCCAAGTCATGTTGGCCTGCGCTATTAGATTAACTACAGTGATAATAACACAGTAAATTGTTAGATAAATAACAAAAATACCTGACATTGTATTCCCATTTAAAAACCTTGGGGTACATTCTATCAGATCCGCGCCAGCCGACACCCATATGGATGTTGTTTTGGCGGTGTCTGAGGTGGAACTGTGTTAATAACGATCCACAAGTGGCTCCCGAGATGATACCCTAAAGGGGACATTGCCATTGGCTGCACATTATGAGAAATCCCATGCAGCCTCGTTTACAAATTAGATCACTGGAATGTGAGATGTAATCTACACTTCGATTATGGCTGATAGAAATCTCATTGATCAACATCTCATCTCAATTTTACCCACATGTCCACCTTGAAACGACGTGGTGGTGCCCAGTGGGTAGTCACCACTCCATTACATGGACAGAACCAGAATCTCCAAGTTCAGGAAGTCACCAAGGTCTAAAGGGCTTTGAACTGGGAAAATATAGCACAAAAAAAACTAAAGTAGCGGTAGAGAAATGTAGCTCTCCCCAAGCAGGGTTTGTTCGGAATTTCCAGAGCAGAATTTGTTCACCTTTCCCCGAGCAGGGTTTGTTTGCCTCTCCCTGAACCGGGTTTGTTCACCTCTCCCTTAGCCGGGTTTGTTTGCCTCTCCCTGAGCAGGGTTTGTTCACCTCTCCCTGAGCAGGGTTTGTTTGCCCCTCCCTGAGCAGGGTTTGTTTGCCTCTCCCTGAGCAGGGTTTGTTTGCCTCTCCCTGAGCAGGGTTTGTTCACCTCTCCCTGAGCAGGGTTTGTTTGCCTCTCCCTGAGCAGGGTTTGTTCACCTCTCCCTGAGCCGGGTTTGTTCACCTCTCCCCGAGCAGGGTTTGTTTGCCTCTCTCTGAGCCAGGTTTGTTCACCTCTCCCTGAGCAGGGTTTGTTTGCCTCTCCCTGAGCCGGGTTTGTTTGCCTCTCCCTGAGCAGGGTTTGTTTGCCTCTCTCCGAGCCGGGTTTGTTCACCTCTCCCCGAGCAGGGTTTGTTCACCTCTCCCTGAGCAGGGTTTGTTCACCTCTCCCTGAGCAGGGTTTGTTTGCCTCTCCCTGAGCCAGGTTTGTTCACCTCTCCCTGAGCAGGGTTTGTTCACCTCTCCCTGAGCAGGGTTTGTTCACCTCTCCCTGAGCAGGGTTTGTTCACCTCTCCCTTAGCCGGGTTTGTTCACCTCTCCCTGAGCAGGGTTTGTTCGCCTCTCCCTGAGCCGGGTTTGTTCACCTCTCCCTGAGCCGGGTTTGTTCACCTCTCCCTGAGCAGGGCTTGTTCACCTCTCCCTGAGCAGGGTTTGTTCGCCTCTCCATGAGCAGGGTTTGTTTGCCTCTCCCTGAGCAGGGTTTGTTCACCTCTCCCTGAGCAGGGTTTGTTCACCTCTCCCGTTGCCGGGTTTGTTCACCTCTCCCTGAGCCGGGTTTGTTTGCCTCTCTCCGAGCCGGGTTTGTTTGCCTCTCTCCGAGCCGGGTTTGTTCACCTCTCCCTGAACCAGGTTTGTTCACCTCTCCCTGAACCAGGTTTGTTCACCTCTCCCTGAACCAGGTTTGTTCACCTCTCCCTGAGCAGGGTTTGTTCACCTCTCCCTGAGCCGGGTTTGTTCACCTCTCCCTGAGCCGGGTTTGTTTGCCTCTCCCTGAGCAGGGTTTGTTTGCCTCTCCCTGAGCAGGGTTTGTTTGCCTCTCCCTGAGCCGGGTTTGTTTGCCTCTCCCTGAGCAGGGTTTGTTTGCCTCTCCCTGAGAAGGGTTTGTTTGCCTCTCCCTGAGCAGGGTTTGTTTGCCTCTCCCTGAGCAGGGTTTGTTCACCTCTCCCTGAGCCGGGTTTGTTCGCCTCTCCCTGAGCAGGGTTTGTTTGCCTCTCCCTGAGCAGGGTTTGGTCACCTCTCCCTGAGCAGGGTTTGTTTGCCTCTCCCTGAGCCGGGTTTGTTCGCCTCTCCCTGAGCCGGGTTTGTTCCCCCTCCCTGAGCAGGGTTTGTTCACCTCTCCCTGAGCAGGGTTTGTTCGCCTCTCCCTGAGCAGGGTTTGTTCACCTCTCCCTGAGCCGGGTTTGTTTGCCTCTCCCTGAGCAGGGTTTGTTTGCCTCTCCCTGAGCAGGGTTTGTTCACCTCTCCCTGAGCAGGGTTTGTTTGCCTCTCCCTGAGCAGGGTTTGTTCACCTCTCCCTGAGCCGGGTTTGGTCGCCTCTCCCTGAGCCGGGTTTGGTCGCCTCTCCCTGAGCCGGGTTTGTTTGCCTCTCTCCAAGCAGGGTTTGTTTGCCTCTCCCTGAGCAGGGTTTGGTCGCCTCTCCCTGAGCCGGGTTTGTTCACCTCTCCCTGAGCAGGGTTTGTTTGCCTCCCCTGAGCCGGGTTTGTTTGCCTCTCCCTGAGCAGGGTTTGTTTGCCTCTCCCTGAGCAGGGTTTGTTTGCCTCTCCCTGAGCAGGGTTTGTTTGCCTCTCCCTGAGCAGGGTTTGTTTGCCTCTCCCTGAGCAGGGTTTGTCACCTCTCCCTGAGCAGGGTTTGTTCGCTCTCCCTGAGCAGGGTTTGTTCACCTCTCCCTGAGCAGGGTTTGTTTGCCTCTCCCTGAGCAGGGTTTGTTCACCTCTCCCTGAGCCGGGTTTGTTCACCTCTCCCTGAGCAGGGTTTGTTCACCTCTCCCTGAGCAGGGTTTGTTCACCTCTCCCTGAGCAGGGTTTGTTTGCCTCTCCCTGAGCAGGGTTTGTTTGCCTCTCCCTGAGCCGGGTTTGTTTGCCTCTCTCCGAGCCGGGTTTGTTTGCCTCTCCCTGAGCCAGGTTTGTTCACCTCTCCCTGAGCAGGGTTTGTTTGCCTCTCTCCGAGCCGGGTTTGTTTGCCTCTCTCCGAGCCGGGTTTGTTCACCTCTCCCTGAGCAGGGTTTGTTCACCTCTCCCTGAGCCGGGTTTGTTCACCTCTCCCTGAGCAGGGTTTGTTCACCTCTCCCCTGAGCAGGGTTTGTTCACCTCTCCCTGAGCAGGGTTTGTTCACCTCTCCCTGAGCCGGGTTTGTTCACCTCTCCCTGAGCAGGGTTTGTTCACCTCTCCCTGAACCAGGTTTGTTCACCTCTCCCTGAGCAGGGTTTGTTCACCTCTCCCTGAGCAGGGTTTGTTTGCCTCTCCCCGAGCAGGGTTTGTTTGCCTCTCCCTGAGCCGGGTTTGTTCACCTCTCCCCGAGCCGGGTTTGTTTGCCTCTCCCTGAGCCGGGTTTGTTCACCTCTCCCTGAGCAGGGTTTGTTTGCCTCTCCCCGAGCAGGGTTTGTTTGCATCTCCCTGAGCAGGGTTTGTTCACCTCTCCCCGAGCCGGGTTTGTTTGCCTCTCCCTGAGCCGGGTTTGTTCACCTCTCCCTGAGCAGGGTTTGTTTGCCTCTCCCTGAGCAGGGTTTGTTTACCTCTCCCTGAGGCGGGTTTGTTTGCCTCTCCCTGAGCAGGGTTTGTTCGCCTCTCCCTGAGCAGGGTTTGTTTGCCTCTCCCTGAGCAGGGTTTGTTTGCCTCTCCCTGAGCCGGGTTTGGTCGCCTCTCCCTGAGCAGGGTTTGTTCACCTCTCCCTGAGCTGGGTTTGTTCACCTCTCCCTGAGCAGGGTTTGTTCGCCTCTCCCTGAGCCGGGTTTGTTCACCTCTCCCTGAGCAGGGTTTGTTCGCCTCTCCCTGAGCAGGGTTTGTTTGCCTCTCCCTGAGCAGGGTTTGTTTGCCTCTCCCTGAGCAGGGTTTGTTCGCCTTCCCTGAGCCGGGTTTGTTCACCTCTCCCTGAGCAGGGTTTGTTTGCCTCTCCCTGAGAGCAGGGTTTGTTCACCTCCCTGAGCAGGGTTTGTTTGCCTCTCCCTGAGCAGGGTTTGTTCGCCTCTCCCTGAGCCGGGTTTGTTCACCTCTCCCTGAGCAGGGTTTGTTCACCTCTCCCTGAGCAGGGTTTGTTCACCTCCCCTGAGCTGGGTTTGTTCACCTCCCTGAGCAGGGTTTGTTCGCCTCCCTGAGCCGGGTTTGTTCGCCTCTCCCTGAGCAGGGTTTGTTTGCCTCTCCCTGAGCAGGGTTTGTTCGCCTCTCCCTGAACCAGGTTTGTTCACCTCTCCCTGAGCAGGGTTTGTTCACCTCTCCCTGAGCAGGGTTTGTTCACCTCTCCCTGAGCAGGGTTTGTTCACCTCTCCCTGAGCAGGGTTTGTTTGCCTCTCCCTGAGCAGGGTTTGTTTGCCTCTCCCTGAGCAGGGTTTGTTTGCCTCTCCCTGAGCAGGGTTTGTTTGCCTCTCCCTGAGCAGGGGTTTGTTCACCTCTCCCTGAGCAGGGTTTGTTTGCATCTCCCTGAGCAGGGTTTGTTTGCCTCTCCTGAGCAGGGTTTGTTTGCCTCTCCCTGAGCAGGGTTTGTTTGCCTCTCCCTGAGCAGGGTTTGGGTGCCTCCCCTGAGCAGGGTTTGTTCACCTCTCCCTGAGCAGGGTTTGTTCACCTCTCCCTGAGCAGGGTTTGTTCTACCTCCCTGAGCAGGGTTTGTTCGCCTCTCCCTGAGCAGGGTTTGTTTGCCTCTCCCTGAGCAGGGTTTGTTCGCCTCTCCCTGAGCAGGGTTTGTTCGCCTCTCCCTGAGCAGGGTTTGTTCGCCTCTCCCTGAGCAGGGTTTGTTCACCTCTCCCTGAGCAGGGTTTGTTCACCTCTCCCTGAGCAGGGTTTGTTCGCCTCTCCCTGAGCAGGGTTTGTTCGCCTCTCCCTGAGCAGGGTTTGTTCGCCTCTCCCTGAGCAGGGTTTGTTTGCCTCTCCCTGAGCAGGGTTTGTTTGCCTCTCCCTGAGCAGGGTTTGTTTGCCTCTCCCTGAGCAGGGTTTGTTTGCCTCTCCCTGAGCAGGGTTTGTTCACCTCTCCCTGAGCAGGGTTTGTTTGCATCTCCCTGAGCAGGGTTTGTTTGCCTCTCCCTGAGCAGGGTTTGTTTGCCTCTCCCTGAGCAGGGTTTGTTTGCCTCTCCCTGAGCAGGGTTTGGTTGCCTCTCCCTGAGCAGGGTTTGTTCACCTCTCCCTGAGCAGGGTTTGTTCACCTCTCCCTGAGCAGGGTTTGTTCACCTCTCCCTGAGCAGGGTTTGTTCGCCTCTCCCTGAGCAGGGTTTGTTTGCCTCTCCCTGAGCAGGGTTTGTTCGCCTCTCCTGAGCAGGGTTTGTTCGCCTCCCTGAGCAGGGTTTGTTCGCCTCTCCCTGAGCAGGGTTTGTTCACCTCTCCCTGAGCAGGGTTTGTTCACCTCTCCCTGAGCAGGGTTTGTTCGCCTCTCCCTGAGCAGGGTTTGTTCGCCTCTCCCTGAGCAGGGTTTGTTCGCCTCTCCCTGAGCAGGGTTTGTTCGCCTCTCCCTGAGCAGGGTTTGTTTGCCTCTCCCTGAGCAGGGTTTGTTCACCTCTCCCTGAGCAGGGTTTGTTCACCTCTCCCTGAGCAGGGTTTGTTCACCTCTCCCTGAGCCGGGTTTGTTCGCCTCTCCCTGAGCCGGGTTTGTTCGCCTCTCCCTTAGCCGGGTTTGTTCGCCTCTCCCTGAGCCGGGTTTGTTCGCCTCTCCCTGAGCAGGGTTTGTTTGCCTCTCCCTGAGCAGGGTTTGTTTGCCTCTCCCTGAGCAGGGTTTGTTTGCCTCTCCCTGAGCAGGGTTTGTTCACCTCTCCCTGAGCAGGGTTTGTTTGCATCTCCCTGAGCAGGGTTTGTTTGCCTCTCCCTGAGCAGGGTTTGTTTGCCTCTCCCTGAGCAGGGTTTGTTTGCCTCTCCCTGAGCAGGGTTTGGTTGCCCTCCCTGAGCAGGGTTTGTTCACCTCTCCCTGAGCAGGGTTTGTTCACCTCTCCCTGAGCAGGGTTTGTTCACCTCTCCCTGAGCAGGGTTTGTTCGCCTCCCCTGAGCAGGGTTTGTTTGCCTCTCCCTGAGCAGGGTTTGTTCGCCTCTCCCCTGAGCAGGGTTTGTTCGCCTCTCCTGAGCAGGGTTTGTTCGCCTCTCCCTGAGCAGGGTTTGTTCACCTCTCCCTGAGCAGGGTTTGTTCACCTCTCCCTGAGCAGGGTTTGTTCGCGCTCCCTGAGCAGGGCTTGTTCGCCTCCCTGAGCAGGGTTTGTTCGCCTCCTCTGAGCCGGGTTTGTTCACCTCTCTGAGCAGGGTTTGTTTGCCTCTCCCTGGAGCAGGGTTTGTTTGCCTCTCCTGAGCAGGGTTTGTTTGCCTCTCCCTGAGCCGGGTTTGTTCACCTCCCTGAGCAGGGTTTGTTCACCTCTCCCTGAGCCGGGTTTGTTCGCCTCCCTGAGCCCGGTTTGTTCACCTCTCTCTGAGAAGGGTTTGTTTGCCTCTCCCTGAGCAGGGTTTGTTCGCCTCTCCCTGAGCAGGGTTTGTTTGCCTCTCCCTGAGCAGGGTTTGTTTGCCTCTCCCTGAGCAGGGTTTGTTCACCTCTCCCTGAGCAGGGTTTGTTCGCCTCTCCCTGAGCCGGGTTTGTTTGCCTCTCTCCGAGCCGGGTTTGTTCACCTCTCTCCGAGCCGGGTTTGTTCACTTCTCCCTGAGCCGGGTTTGTTCGCCTCCCTGAGCCCGGTTTGTTCGCCTCTCCCCAAGCCGGGTTTGTTCCCCCCTCCCTGAGCAGGGTCCGCAGGTGATCAGCAGGGAGAGACAGCAGTCGAGGTGCAGCGAGGAGTCAGAAGTCCGTTGGTTGAGAGGTTACCAGTCGAACGGCGCGTTGAAGTTAAGTGTTCATGACCTTTTGTCTCTAGTTCTGTGGCGAGTTCATCAAATGACTGACGGATGGAGGCGGTGATAGGGATTGGCAACAGTAGTCTCATAGTCAATATAGTCCTTGTCATTCTGTAGAATCACAGCACACCATGCAAAGCAAGAAAATGGTTCAAGCATTTTGATTACATTTCACACGTGAGAATATAAGGACTTAGGTCAAAGGCAATCGTTGCACATAACAAGGCACATATGAGTTAAAGGATCTTAGGGGATAATAGTAACGTGACGCAGAACTGCAGTCTCTAGTCTGGCAGATGCATTTACAACAACAATAATGTTCATGAAAAACTGTTTCATTTGAATATTTAGTAACTAATGATGAGGCTTCGTTACATTCACATACTCCTATATAGGGAGTAGTGTGGACACAATATAGGGAGTAGTCAGGGCACTATATAGGGAGTAGTCAGGGCACTATATAGGGAGTAGTGTGGAAACTATATAGGGAGTAGTGTGGGCACTATATAGGGAGTAGTGTAGACACTATATAGGGAGTAGTGTGGACACTATATAGGGAGTAGTGTGGAAACTATATAGGGAGTAGTGTGGGCACTATATAGGGAGTAGTGTAGACACTATATAGGGAGTAGTGTGGACACTATATAGGGAGTAGTGTGGACACTATATAGGAGTAGTGTGGACACTATATAGGGAGTAGTGTGGACACTATATAGAGTAGTGTGGGCACTATATAGAGTAGTGTGGACACTATATAGGGAGTAGTGTGGACACTATATAGGGAGTAGTGTGGACACTATATAGGGAGTAGTCAGGGCACTATATAGGGAGTAGTGTGGACACTATATAGGAGTAGTGTGGGCACTATATAGGAGTAGTGTGGACACTATATAGGGAAAGTAGTGTGGCACTATATAGGGAGTAGTGTGGGCACTATATAGGAGTAGTCAGGGCACTATATAGGGAGTAGTGTGGACACTATATAGGAGTAGTCAGGGCACTATATAGGGAGTAGTCAGGGCACTATATGGGGAGTAGTGTGGACACTATATAGGGAGTAGTGTGGGCAATATATAGGAGTAGTGTGGACACTATATAGGGAGTAGTGTGGGCACTATATAGGAGTAGTGTGGGCACTATATAGAGTAGTCAGGGCACTATATAGGAGTAGTGACACTATATAGGGAGTAGTCAGGGCACTATATAGGAGTAGTGTGGACACTATATAGGAGTAGTGTGCTAATTGGGTTGTAACAACTGTCTTTGGGGAAAGACAAAACAAGAGACTGTGCAGGATTTACATTGTCAAGAGAGGGTAGAGATCTACTTTATTCTGAAGTAAATTCACAATATTATCTTTTCTCAATGCGTGTCGTCAGGGACGTCAACATTACCCCGCATAATGGTATCCACTGACAGAACAGAGAACAGAGAAACTAAACTGGAGCTGACGATAGACACCTCATCTTGGTATTTGGAGTGAATTCCTGGCTTCCAACATCCTTTTCATTGTGATTTGGGGGATTCTTGAATTCAGAGAGAAAGAGAACAACTGGGACCTGGAGTTATTTTCTGTATCAGCTGTTTCCAGCTGGGAGGGAGAGATAGGGAGAGAGAGGGAGAGAGAGCGAGAGAGATAGAAAGAGTGAGGGGTGAGGGAGAGAGAGAGAGAGAGAGAGAGAGAGGCAGGGACGTATGGAGGGAAAGAGAGAAAGAGAGAGAGAGAGGCAGGGACGTATGGAGAGAAAGAGAGAGAAAGAGAGAGAGAGAGAGAGAGAGAGAGAGAGAGAGAGAGAGAGAGGCAGGGACGTATGGAGGGAAAGAGAGAAAGAGAGAGAGAGAGGCAGGGACGTATGGAGAGAAAGAGAGAGAGAGAGAGAGAGAGAGAGAGAGAGAGAGAGAGGCAGGGAAGTATGGAGAGAAAGAGGGAGGGAGGGAGGGAGGGAGGGAGGGAGGGAGGGAGGGAGGGAGGGAGGGGGAGGGAGGAGGGAGGGAGGGAGGGGGCAGATAGAGATGTAGAGAGAGGGAGAGATTCAGGGAGGTATGGAGAGAAAGAGAGAGGGAGGGAGGGAGGCTACTTTATCACTGACCTCAACCCAGTTTATCTGACACTTCTATCAGAACATAGCAAAGTCAATCATGAGGCTTCAAAGCCAAAGGAACTGAATAATATTAAGAAATGCTGTAGATGGATGGAAAGTAGTATTGAAACCTACCAAAAAACATTTAGACAACAACAAATTCAATCCCATTTAGACAACTTCCTAGACAAAAATTTCCACTGTAATAGTGTTAGCTTGGCAGTTGAAAACCTAAACAGTATATTTGACCTCTCAGCGTCCTTATCAAATCTTTAAAACATTCAAGCAGACATTCTAAGAAAATTAACAACAATGACAAATGATTTGATGAAAAAATGTCACGACTTCCACTGAAGGTGGCTCCTCTCCCTGTTCGGGGCGACGCTCGGCGGTCGTCGTCACCGGTCTACTAGCTCCCACTGAAGGTGTCTCCTCTTCCTGTTCGGGGCGGTGCTCGGCGGTGTCGTCACCGGTCTACTAGCTCCCACTGAAGGTGGCTCCTCTTCCTGTTTGGGGCGGTGCTCGGCGGTCGTCGTCACCGGTCTACTAGCTCCCACTGAAGGTGTCTCCTCTCCTGTTCGGGCGGTGCTCGCGGTGTCGTCACCGGTCTACTAGCTCCCACTGAAGGTGGCCCTCTTCCTGTTCGGGCGGTGCTCGGCGGCCGTCGTCACCGGTCTACTAGCTCCCACTGAAGGTGGCTCCTCTTCCTGTTTGGGGCGGTGCTCGCGGTCGTCGGCCACCGGTCTACTAGCTCCCACTGAAGGTGGCTCCTCTTCCTGTTCGGGCGGCTCGGCGTCGTCGTCACCGGTCTACTAGCTCCCACTGAAGGTGGCTCCTCTTCCTATTCGGGGCGGTGCTCGGCAGTCGTCGTCGCCGGCCTACTAGCTCCCACTGAAGGTGGCTCCTCTCCCTGTTCGGGGCGGCGCTCGGCGGTCGTCGTCACCGGTCTACTAGCTCCCACTGAAGGTGGCTCCTCTTCCTGTTCTGGGCGGTGCTCGGCGGTCGTCATCACCGGTCTACTAGCTCCCACTGAAGGTGGCCCTCTCCTGTTCGGGCGGTGCTCGGCGGTCGTCGTCACGGTCTACTAGTTCCCACTGAAGGTGGCTCCTCTCCCTGTTCGGGGCGGTGCTCGGCGGTCGTCGTCGCCGGTCTACTAGCTGCCACTGAAGGTGGCTCCTCTTCCTGTTCGGGGCGGTGCTCGGCGGTTGTCGTCACCGGTCTACTAGCTCCCACTGAAGGTGGCTCCTCTTCCTGTTCGGGGCGGTGCTCGGCGGTGTCGTCGCCGGTCTACTAGCTCCCACTGAAGGTGGCTCCTCTTCCTGTTCGGGGCGGTGCTCGGCGGTCGTCGTCACCGGTCTACTAGCTCCCACTGAAGGTGGCTCCTCTTCCTGTTCGGGGCGGTGCTCGGCGGTCGTCGTCACCGGTCTACTAGCTCCCACTGAAGGTGGCTCCTCTTCCTGTTCGGGCGGCTCGGAGGTCGTCGTCACCGGTCTACTAGCTCCCACTGAAGGTGGCCCTCTCCCTGTTCGGGCGGCGCCGGCGGTCGCCGTCACCGGTCTACTAGCTGCCACTGAAGGTGGCTCCTCTTCCTGTTCGGGCGGTGCTCGGCGGTCGTCGCCACCGGTCTACTAGCTCCCACTGAAGGTGGCTCCTCTTCCTGTTCTGGGCGGTGCTCGGCGGTCGTCATCACCGGTCTACTAGCTCCCACTGAAGGTGGCTCCTCTTCCTGTTCGGGGCGGTGCTCGGCGGTCGTCGTCACCGGTCTACTAGTTCCCACTGAAGGTGGCTCCTCTCCCTGTTCGGGGCGGTGCTCGGCGGTCGTCGTCGCCGGTCTACTAGCTGCCACTGAAGGTGGCTCCTCTTCCTGTTCGGGGCGGTGCTCGGCGGTCGTCGTCACCGGTCTACTAGTTCCCACTGAAGGTGGCTCCTCTTCCTGTTCGGGGCGGTGCTCGGGTCTACTAGCTCCCACTGAAGGTGGCTCCTCTTCCTGTTCGGGCCGGTCTACCGGTCTACTAGCTCCCACTGAAGGTGGCCCTTTCCTATTCGGGCGGCGCTCGGGCGGTCGCGTCACCGGTCTACTAGCTCCCACTGAAGGTGGCTCCTCTTCCTGTTCGGGCGGTGCTCGGGCGGCCGTCGTCACCGGTCTACTAGCTCCCCACTGAAGGTGGCCCTCTCCTGTTCGGGCGGTGCTCGGCGGTCGTCGTCACCGGTCTACTAGCTCCCACTGAAGGTGGCTCCTCTTCCTGTTCGGGTGGCGCTCGGCGGTCGTCCTCACCGGTCTACTAGCTCACACTGAAGGTGTCTCCTCTTCCTGTTCTGGCGGTGCTCGGCGGTCGTCGTCACCGGGGTCTACTAGCTCCCACTGAAGGTGTCTCCTCTTCCTGTTCGGGCGGTGCTCGGCGGTCGCCGTCACCGGGTCTACTAGCTCCCTACTGAAGGTGGCCTCTTCCTGTTCTGGCGGTGCTCGGCGGTCGTCGTCACCGTTCTACTAGCTCCCACTAAAGGAGGCTCCTCTTTCCTGTTCGGGCGCGCGCGGCGGCCGGGCCACCGGTCTACTAGCTCCCACTGGAAGGTGGCCTCCTCCTGTTCGGGGCAGCGCCGGCGGTCGTCGTCACCGGGTCTACTATTGCCACTGAAGGTGGCTCCTCTTCCTGTTCGGGCGGTGCTCGGGCGGTCGTCGTCACCGGTCTACTAGCTCCCACTGAAGGTGGCTCCTCTTCCTGTTCTGGGCGGTGCTCGGGGCGGTCGTCGTCACCGGTCTACTAGTTCCCACTGAAGGTGGCTCCTCTTCCTGTTCGGGGCGGTGCTCGGCGGCCGTCGTCGCCGGCTCTACTAGCTGCGCACCTGAAGGTGGCTCCTCTTCCTGTTCGGGGCGGTGCTCGGCGGTCGTCGTCACCGGTCTACTAGTTCCACTGAAGGTGGCTCCTCTTCCTGTTCGGGCGGTGCTTCGGCGGTGTCGTCGCCGGTCTACTAGCTCCCACTGAAGGTGGCCTTCCTGTTCGGGGCGGTGCTCGCGGTCGTCACACCGGTCTACTAGCTCCCACTGAAGGTGGCTCCTCTTCCTGTTCGGGCGGTGCTCGGGCGGCCGTCGTCACCGGTCTACTAGCTCCCACTGAAGGTGGCTCCTCTTCCTGTTCGGGGCGGTGCTCGCGGCCGTCACCGGTCTACTAGCTCCCACTGAAGGTGGCCTCTTCTGTTCGGGCGGTGCTCGGCGGTCGTCGTCACCGGTCTACTAGCTCCCACTGAAGGTGGCCCTCTCCCCTGTTCGGGGCGGTGCTCGGCGGCCGCTCGTCACCGGTCTACTAGCTCCCACTGGAAGGTGGCTCCTCTTCCTGTTCGGGTGGCGCTCGGCGGTCGTCCCACCGGTCTACTAGCTCACACTGAAGGTGTCTCCTCTTCCTGTTCTGGCGGTGCTCGGCGGTCAGTCGTCACCGGGTCTACTAGCTCCCACTGAAGGTGTCTCCTCTTCCTGTTCGGGGCGGTGCTCGGGCGGTCGCTGCCACCGGTCTACTAGCCCCACTGAAGGTGGCTCCTCTTCCTGTTCTGGCGGTGCTCGGCGGGGTCGCCGTCACCGTTCTACTAGCTCCCACTAAAGGAGGCTCCTCTTCCTGTTCGGGGCGGCGCCGGGCGGTCGTCGCCACCGGTCTACTAGCTCCCACTGAAGGTGGCTCCTCTCCCTGTTCGGGCGGCGCCGCGGCCGTCGTCACCGGTCTACTAGCTGCCACTGAAGGTGGCCCTTCCTGTTCGGCGGTGCTCGGGCGGTCGTCGGCCACCGGTCTACTAGCTCCCACTGAAGGTGGCTCCTCTTCCTGTTCTGGGCGGTGCTCGGGCGGTCGTCGGCCACCGGTCTACTAGTTCCCACTGAAGGTGGCTCCTCTTCCTGTTCGGGGCGGTGCTCGGCGGTCGTCGTCGCCGGTCTACAAGCTGCCACTGAAGGTGGCTCCTCTTCCTGTTCGGGGGTGCTCGGCGGTCGTCGTCACCGGTCTACTAGTTCCCACTGAAGGTGGCCTCTTTCCTGTTCGGGGCGGTGCTCGGCGGTCGCCGTCACCGGTCTACTAGCTCCCACTGAAGGTGGCTCCTCTTCCTGTTCGGGCGGTGTCGCGGTCGTCGTCACCGGTCTACTAGCTCCCACTGAAGGTTGCTCCTCTCCCTGTTCGGGGCGGTGCTCGGCGGTCGTCGTCCACCGGTCTACTAGCCCCCACTGAAGGTGGCCTCTTCCTGTTCGGGTGGCGCGGCGGCCGTCCTCACCGGGTCTACTAGCTCACACTGAAGGTGTCTCCTCTTCCTGTTGTGGCGGTGCTCGCGGTCGTCGTCACCGGTCTACTAGCTCCCACTGAAGGTGGCTCCTCTTCCTGTTCGGGGCGGTGCTCGGCGGTCGTCCTCACCGGTCTACTAGCTCCCACTGAAGGTGGCTCCTCTTCCTGTTTGGGGCGGTGCTCGGCGGTCGTCGTCACCGGTCTACTAGCTCCCACTGAAGGTGGCTCCTCTTCCTGTTCGGGGCGGCGCTCGTCGTCACCGGTCTACTAGCTCCCACTGAAGGTGGCTGCTCTTCCTATTCGGGGCGGTGCTCGGCAGTCGTCGTCGCCGGCCTACTAGCTCCCACTGAAGGTGGCTCCTCTTCCTGTTCGGGGCGGTGCTCGGCGGTGTCGTCGCTCGGTCTACTAGCTCCCACTGAAGGTGGCTCCTCTTCCTGTTCGGGCGGTAAGCCGGCGGTCGCTGTCACCGGTCTACTAGCTCCCACTGTAGGTGGCTCCTCTTCCTGTTCGGGGCGGTGCTCGGCGGTCGTCGTCACCGGTCTACTAGCTCCCACTGAAGGTGGCTCCTTCCTGTTCGGGCGGCGTCGCGGTCGCCGTCACCGGTCTACTAGCTCCCACTGAAGGTGGCTCCTCTCCCTGTTCGGCGGCGCTCGGCGGCCGTCGCCACCGGGGTCTACTAGCTCCCACTGAAGGTGGCTCCTCTTCCTGTTCTGGGCGGTGCTCGGCGGCCATCACCGGCCTACTAGCTCCCACTGAAGGTGGCTCCTCTTCCTGTTCGGGGCGGTGCTCGGCGGTCGTCGGCACCGGTCTACTAGTTCCCACTGAAGGTGGCTCCTCTCCTGTTCGGGGCGGTGCTCGCGGTCGTCGTCGCCGGTCTACTAGCTGCCACTGAAGGTGGCTCCTCTTCCTGTTCGGGCAGCAGTGCTCGGCGGGGGCTTCGCCACCGGTCTACTAGTTCCCACTGAAGGTGGCCTCTTCCTGTTCGGGCGGTGCTCGGCGGTGTCGTCGCCGTCGGTCTACTAGCTCCCACTGAAGGTGGCTCCTTCCTATTCGGGGCGGTGCTCGGCGGTCGCCGTCACCGGTCTACTAGCTCCCACTGAAGGTGGCTCCTCTTCCTGTTCGGGGCGGTGCTCGGCGGTCGTCGTCACCGGTCTACTAGCTCCCACTGAAGGTGGCTCCTCTCCCTGTTCGGGGCGGTGCTCGGTGGTCGTCGTTACCGGTCTACTAGCTTCCACTGAAGGTGGCTCCTCTTCCTGTTCGGGTGGCGCGCGGCCCTCACCGGGTCTACTAGCCGACACTGGAAGGTGTCTGCCTTCCTGTTCGGGGCGGTGCTCGGCGGTCGTCGTCACCGGTCTACTAGCTCCCACTGAAGGTGGCTCCTCTTCCTGTTCGGGCGGCGCCGGGCGGTCGTCGTCACCGGTCTACTAGCTCCCACTGGGAAGGTGGCTCCTCTTCCTGTTCGGGCGGCGCTCGGCGGCTGTCGTCACCGTCTACTAGCTCCCACTGAAGGTGGCTCCTCTTCCTGTTCGGGGTGGCGCCGGGGCGGCCGCTCGCCACCGGTCTACTAGCTCCCACTGAAGGTGTCTCCTCTTCCTGTTCTGGCGGTGCTCGGCGGTCGTCGTCACCGGTCTACTAGCTCCCACTGAAGGTGTCTCCTCTTCCTGTTCGGGCGGTGCTCGGGCGGTCGCCGTCACCGGTCTACTAGCTCCCACTGAAGGTGTCTCCTCTTCCTGTTCTGCGGTGCTCGGCGGTCGTCGTCACCGGTCTACTAGCTCCCACTGAAGGTGTCTCCTCTTCCTGTTCTGGCGGTGCTCGGGCGGTTGTCGTCACCGGTCTACTAGCTCCCACTGAAGGTGTCTCCCCAGCATGTTCGGGCGGCGCTCGGCGGTCGTCGTCACCGGTCTACTAGCTCCCACTGAAGGTGGCTCCTCTTCCTGTTCGGGGCGGCGCTCGGCGGTCGTCGTTACCGGTCTACTAGCTCCCACTGAAGGTGGCTCCTCTTCCTGTTCGGAGCGGTGCTCGGCGGTCGTCGTCACCGGTCTACTAGCTCCCACTGAAGGTGGCTCCCTTCCTGTTCGGGGCGGTGCTTGGCGGTCGTCGTCACCGGTCTACTAGCTCCCACTGAAGGTGGCTCCTCTTCCTGTTCGGGGCGGTGCTCGGCGGTCGTACTCACCGGTCTACTAGCTCCCACTGAAGGTGGCTCCTCTCCCTGTTCGGGGCGGCGCTCGGCGGTCGTACTCAGCGGTCTACTAGCTCCCACTGAAGGTGGCTCCTCTTCCTGTTCGGGGCTGCGCTCGGCGGTCGTCGTCACCGGTCTACTAGTTCCCACCGATCCATTTTTCCTTTTCGTTTGTGTCTGTCTGTATTTCGTTTACACCTGTGTCCTGTTAGTTAAACTCTGTTTATTAACCTCCGCTGCCTGCTGGCCTTTGTGATTATTGATTATTGATTATGATGATTATATGATTATTTGCTGTGTTTCCTCTGTTTAGGGTGTTTTCGCCAAAGGGGTTTTTCGTTTTCTCACCGTCGTTGTACCGTTGTTACTGTATTAGGAGTAGAGGTTTCTCCTCCGTGTGTTTCGTTATTTTCCCTAAAGGTGTGGCAACTTCTTTGGGGTGTTTCCCCACCTGTTGTTGTTGAGTTGGGACTTTATAATAAATGACTGAAATCCCTTGCTCTCCTGCTCCTGACTCCTGCACCTACCTCTTCTTAGGAGGCACCTAACAAAGAATGCAAAAACCTAAGAAAGAAGTTGAAAAAAAACAAAAAACCTGAGCCTACGCCTTCACTATGGTGAATCTCTAAAATAATACAGAAATCAGCTCAATGTAATTGAATAATCTTTTTGATCACTAAACAAACAACAACACATTGTCTACTCAAAACGGAGATGTATGAATAAACCACCTCCAATCTTTTTGGCTCTATAAATCAAATCAAACTTTAAATCACACAATACAACAGACCTTACAGTGAAATGTTTACTTACAAGCCCTCAACCAACAATTCAGGTCAGGTAAAATATTTGGGGACCCATGCCAATTCTTTTCAGTCTCCTGAGGGGGAAAAGGTTTTGTCGGGCCCTCTTCATGACTGTCTTGGTGTGTTTAGACCATGATAGTTTGTTGGTGATGTGGACATAAAGGAACTTGAAACTCGACCCGCTCTACTACAGCCCCGTCGATGTTAATGGGGCCTGTTCAGCCTGCCTTTTCCAGTAGTCCACAATCAGCTCCTTTGTCTTCTCACATTGAGGGAGAGGTTGTTGTCCTGGCACCACACTGCCAGGTCTCTGACCTACTCCCTATAGGCTGTCTCATCATTGTTGGTGATCAGGCCTACCACTGTTGTGTCGTCAGCAAACATAATGATTGTGTTGTGTTAGGCAATGCAGTCGTGGGTGAACAGGGAGTATAGGAGAGGACTAAGTACACACCCCTGAGGGGCCCCTGTGTTGAGGATCAGCGTGGCAGATGTGTTGTTGCCTTACCAACTGGGGGCGGTCCTGGGGAAGTCCAGGATCCTGTTGCAGAGGGAGGTGTTTAGTCCCAGGGTCCTTAGCTTAGTGATGAGCTTTGTGAGCACTATGGTGTTGAACGCTGAGCTGTAGTCAATGAACAGCATTCTCACATAGGTGTTCCTTTTGTCCAGGTGGGAAAGGGCAGTGTGGAGTGCGATAGAGATTGTGTGGAACAAAGAACAAACAACAAAAATCAAATACAAATATTAGAATCTTTATAATATTAATAATATCAAACACTTCCAGACAAATTACAAACCCTCGAACTCAAAAAGGCCTGTTAGGTTGACGGTATCCTAAATGAAATGATAAAATATTCAGACCACAAATTACACTTTTTAACATCATTCTCAGCTCTGGCATCTTCCCCATTCCACAAAAAGTGGAGAAGAATTTGACCCCAATAACTATCGTTGGATATGCGTCAACAGCAATCTTGCATTACCATTAAAACCTCTTGGTGTTAGGGGGCGCTTTTTTAATTTTTGGATGAAAAAACGTTCCCGTTTTAAACAAGATATTTTGTCACGAAAAGATGCTCGACTATGCATATAATTGACGGCTTTGGATAGAAAACACTCTGACGTTTCCAAAACTGCAAAGATATTGTCTGTGAATGCAACAGAACTGATGTTACAGGCGAAACCCAGATAAAAAACCAACCAGGAAGTGATGCATTTTTTTAAACCGCCTCTTGCCAATGACTCCTTATATGGCTATGAATGAGCTACGAATGAGCTTACGTTTTCCACGTATTCCCCAAGGTGTCTACAGCATTGTGACCTCTTTTTACGCATTTCCGTTGAAGAATAGCCGTAAGGTGAAAATGTGAAAATGTTGCCTGCTGCCAGCAGAGCCTAGCATAGCATTATGCCATGATAAACTTACACAAATGCTTGTCTAGCGTTGGCTGTAACTCATATTTTGAAAATCTGAGATGACAGTGTGATTAACAAAAGGCTAAGCTTGTGTTTGAATATATTTCATTTGCGATTTTCATGAATAGGAAAAGTTTCTAGTGTTATTTATGTCCACTGCGTTATGCTAATTCGTTTGAGGCTATGATTACGCTCCCGATCCGGGATTGCTAGTCGCAAGAAGTTGTACATTTCCTCAGTGGAAACAATGTACTAAGCAAATATCAAATATCAAATATCATTTTTACCAAATGATCGTAAGATCCGACCACATATTCACCATGCACACCCTAATTAACAAACAAACCAAAACAAAGGCAAAGTCTTCGGCTTCTTGTGCTTTTGACTTCAATATGGCATGAGTGTCTGCTGTACAAATTGCTGGAAAGTGGTGTTGGGGGAAAACAATGGCAACAAACAGACACATTTCTGTCAGTAAATCTTAGATTGGTCTGTCCGGGTAACACTTTATACAAAACATCTTCCTCTGTCCAGTGTCTGCATTATTTTGCCCATCTTAATCTTTTCTTTTTATTGTCCAGATGCTCCAGACACTCATCTACTCTAAAGAAGGCCAGTATTATTGCTTTCTTTAATCAGAACAACAGTTTTCAGTTGCTGACATACATTTTAATTGCAAAAGGTTTTTTTTAATCATCAATTAGCCTTTTAAAATGATCAACTTGGATTAGCTAACACAAAGTGCCATTGAAACAGGAGTGATGGTTGCTGATAATGGGCCTCTGTACGCCTATGTAAATATTCCATTAAAAATCAGCCGTTTTCAGCTACAATATTAATTTACAAAATTAACCATGTCTACACTGTATTTCTGATCAATTTGATGTTATTTTAATGGACAAAAAAATGTGTTTTTCTTTCAAAACCAAGGACATTTCTAAATGACCTCGAACTTTTGAACTTTTGTATATAGACATAATTTGACATTTGAAATGTCTTTATCCTTTTGGAGTGTAATGTTTACTGTTCTTTTATTTTTATTTTATTTCCCTTTTGTTTATTATCTATTTCACTTGCTTTGGCAATGTAAATATATGTTTCCCATGCCAATAAAGCCCATTAAATGTAATCAAAATGTAAATTAAATTGAAATTGAGAGAGAGAAATGCCCAGAGATAATCACAGACAGACAGAGGCATGCAGGGCTTTGAATCAGCACACAGCTGGGGTCATTATGTTAGAGGAGGAGGACAAGAGGAGGAAGAGAGGAGGAAGAGAGGAAGATTGTCTGGCTCCCCTGGGGCCCCTGCAGGGCCTGAGGATGAAGCATGAGTAGCAGCATTGAGGCTCACCATATCTTCATCAGAGCCTGATAGGCTTTGTTTCCATGTGTTGATCACTCCAGCTGGACCCAGATCATGTGTTGTGGAACCTGGCAACTAGATCACCCAGTTGGACCCAGATCATGTGTTGTCTGAACCTGACGACTAGACCACACCAGCTGGACCCAGATCATGTGTTGTATGGAACCTGAAGACTAGATCACTCCAGCTGGACCCAGATCATGTGTTGTCTGAACCTGACGACTAGATCACTCCAGCTGGACCCAGATCATGTGTTGTATGGAACCTGAAGACTAGATCACTCCAGCTGGACCCAGATCATGTGTTGCTAACCTGAAGCTTGCAGCTGAATAGGGGGTTGGAAGGTATGGCTGGAACGAGGAGAGGAGAGTGTTTTTCTCAAAGAGGGCAGTGACGGAGGCACGGAGGCACGACTCACAAATACACACATACAAAACGGTTAGGGGCACTACATAAATTTAATCCACAGGAAATGGGATGAATAGTCAGTAGCGCTTGGAAGAACTCGTGTGGGGAGAAACTGAAACCCCCATCGAGTCCGGTCCGCTCCACACACACAGAAAGAGAACCGTTCCCCGGCTGCTCTTCAATCTAAGAGAAATGAGAGCCTGATGAACCATGAATACACACTCAGCTCACTTACACACACACACACACACACACACACACACACACACACACACACACACACACACACACACACACACACACACACACACACACACACACATATAATGAGAACCGGATGAACCATGAATAAACACACACACACACAATCACTCACTTACACACACACACATAATGAGAAGCGGATGAACCATGAATAAACACACACACACACACACTTACTCACACACACACACAGAATGAGAACCATGAATACATTCTGAGCTTGTATGGCTTGTTAAACACACAGACAAGTCACTTTAATTACACCAAGTGATGACTATGATCCAGTCTACTGCATATTCAACAGTCTACTTCAGATACCCATATTTTACATAATCAGCATTCAGAAATGTCTAAACAGGTTAACCTATAGATTTGTATAGTTGCTCTATTTAGCACAAAAAGAATACATTACAGGTAAAATGAGAACCATTACAGGTAAAAATGAGAACCATTACAGGTAAAAATGAGAACCATTACAGGTGAAAATGAGAACCATTACAGGTAAATGAGAACCATTACAGGTAAAAATGAGAACCATTACAGGTAAAAATGTGTACCATTACAGGTGAAAATGAGAACCATTACAGGTAAAAATGAGAACCATTACAGGTAAAAATGAGAACCATTACAGGTGAAAATGAGAACCATTACAGGTGAAAATGAGAACCATTACAGGTGAAAATGAGAACCATTACAGGTGAAAATGAAAACCATTACAGGTAAAAATGAGAACCATTACAGGTGAAAATGAGAACCATTACAGTGCAGGTAGAGAGAAAAAACAAAAAGTAGAGTATCTTCTATGTTATCCTGTATGATAACAGCTGCAGTATCTGCCTCTGGGATGCTGTGTCCCAATGGCACCCTATTCCCAACTTAGTGCACTACTTTAGATTAGGGCCCTGGTCAAAATAAGTGCAATACATAGAAAATAGTGTGCCTTTTGGGACGGACCCTCGTGTGACTTCCATCCCCCTACAGACCAGAACAGTTAGCCACCCTATAGCTCTAATGAAGAGTTAGCATCACTATAGCACTAATGAAGAGTTAACATCCCTATAGCACTAATGAAGTTAGCATCCCTATGGCACTATTGAAGAGTTAGCAGCCCTATAGCACTAATGAAGAGTTAGTATCCCTATAACACTAATGAAGTGTTAGCATCCCTATAGCTCTAATGAAGAGTTAGCATCCCTATAGCACTATTGAAGAGTTAGCATCCCTATAACACTAATGAAGAGTTAGGAATCCCTATAACACTAATGAAGAGTTAACAGCCCCATAGCACTAATGAAGAGTTAGTATCCCTATAACACTAATGAAGAGTTAGCATCCCTGTAACACTAATGAAGAGTTAGCATCCCTATAGCACTAATGAGGTGTTAGCATCCCTATAGCACTAATGAAGAGTTAGCATCCCTATAACACGAATGAAGTGTTAGCATCCCTATAGCACTAATGAAGAGTTACTATCCCTATAACACTAATGAAGAGTTAGGAGCCCTATAACACCAATGAAGAATTAGCATCCCTGTAGCACTAATGAAGCGTTAGCATCCCTATAGCACTAATGGAGAGTTAGCATCCCTATAACACTAATGAAGAGTTAGCATCCATATAACACTAATGAAGAGTTAGCATCCCGATAGCACTAATGAAGGGTTAGCATCCCTATAACACTAATGAAGAGTTAGCATCCCTATAGCACTAATGAAGAGTTAGCATCCCTATAACACCAATGAAGAGTTGCATCCCTATAACACTAATGAAGAGTTAGCACCCCTATAACACTAATGAAGAGTTAGCATCCCTATAGCACTAATGAAGATTTAGCAGCCCTATAGCACTAACGAAGAGTTAGCATCCCTATAGCACTAATGAAGAGTTAGCATCCCTATAACACTAATGAAGAGTTAGCATCCCTATAGCACTAATGAAGAGTTAGCATCCCTATAGCACTAATGAAGAGTTAGCATCCCTATAACACTAATGAAGAGTTAGCATCTCTATAGCACTAATGAAGAGTTAGCATCCCTATAGCACTAATGAAGAGTTAGCATCCCTATAACACTAATGAAGAGTTAGCATCCCTATAGCACTATTGAAGAGTTAGCATCCCTATAGCACTAACGAAGAGT
>NW_027011360.1:0-24502 GCF_036934945.1 Oncorhynchus masou masou | reverse complement strand
ATGAACTGATCTGAGCACAATCTACACTGACCAGATGTCGATCCAAAGGAAACAATGTGAGGCGTTTTAAGTACTTGGATAACCTGACTCTGGTGGTGCTCTTTATTAAAGATGCTCCGTCAGATGGGGACAGCTGTTTTAAAACAGGCCAACAACCTTCAAGAATGGTGCCGGTCAAGTGGTGGTTGAGTGTTTCAAATACCTTTCGGACACAAATTGATTCCAAGCTGAGTTTTACAGAGAATGCACACTGTATTTTTTGTTTTGTTTTTTAAGCAAACCAGCACCTGTTTTTTTTATCAGGAAATTGAAGGGATTTGGTGCCAGCGAGGATGTTCTGTAGACGGTGTACAGCAGTCTGGTGGAGAGCATCCTCATGTTCAATATGACAGTCTGGTAATCTGAGCTGTTAGAGAGCATCCTCATGTTCAATATGACAGTCTGGTAATCTGAGCTGGTAGAGAAGATCCTCATGTTCAATATAACAGTCTGGTAATCTGAGCTGGGGGACAGGATCCTCATGTTCAATATGACAGTCTGGTAATCTGAGCTGGTAGAGAAGATCCTCATGTTCAATATGACAGTCTGGTAATCTGAGCTGTTAGACAGGATCCTCATGTTCAATATGACAGTCTGGTAATCTGAGCTGGTGGAGAGCATCCTCATGTTCAATATGACAGTCTGGTAATCTGAGCTGGTGGAGAGCATCCTCATGTTCAATATGACAGTCTGGTAATCTGAGCTGGTGGAGAGCATCCTCATGTTCAATATGAGAGAGACAGGAGAGAGAGAGAGACAGGAGAGAGATAATTAATGAAAAGAGAGATAAACAGAGATTGGGCAATAGAGAGAGAGAAAGGAGAGATAATTAATGAAAATAGAGATAAACAGAGATTGGGCAATAGAGAGAGAGAGAGAGAAAGGAGAGAGATAATTAATGAAAAGAGAGATAAACAGAAATTGGGCAAGAGAGAGAGAGAGAGAGAGAGAAAGGAGAGAGATAATTAATGAAAAGAGAGAAACAGAGATTGGGCAATAGAGAGAGAGAGAGAAAGGAGAGAGAATATATCAGGGTGCGTCTTAACATCTCTGTTGTTGTTGATGTGTCCGCGAATCAATTTGAGACGGAGTGCAGAGAGACTGAGAGAGGGTAGAGTAGTCTTTATTATCCCCGGGGGGGGGTGGCTATAATTTTGCAGCATGTCGTAAAAAGACACATTGAAGACATTACAATAAATATACACAAAAATAAAAGAGGATATAGTGCGCTACTTAGACAACTCGCAGTGCTACTTCATGTTATTGAGACGGCTCATAGCTGCAGGCATCAGGAAGAGTTTACACCTGTTAGTTGTAAAGTTAGGCAGCCTGTATCTGGGCTCTGAGGGAAGCAACGTGAATTAATCAAACAAGGGATGCTGGGAGTCTCAGAATGGATGGCTCCTTACATATGACTCTTGTCTGGTAGTCCCTCAGAATGGATTCTAATGCTAATTATATTCCAGTTATATTCTGGTTATATTGTATTTATATTCCAGTTAAGTTCTAGTTATATTCGAATTATATTCCAGTTATATTCCAGTTATATTATAGTTACA
Source organism: Oncorhynchus masou masou (assembly GCF_036934945.1). Taxonomy (NCBI): domain Eukaryota; kingdom Metazoa; phylum Chordata; class Actinopteri; order Salmoniformes; family Salmonidae; genus Oncorhynchus; species Oncorhynchus masou. Next base: position 22,904 of record NW_027011360.1, on the reverse strand, counting down.
GTCAATTCTAGTTATATTCCAGTTATATTATAGTTACAGTCAATTCTGGTTATATTCCAGTTATATTCTAGTTATATTCGAGTTATATTCGAGTTATATTCCAGTTAAGTTCTAGTTATATTCTAGTTGTATTCCAGTTATATTCCAGTTATATTCTGGTTATATTCCAGTTATATTCTAGTTATATTCCAGTTGTATTCTAGTTGTATTCTAGTTATATTCTAGTTATATTCTAGTTATATTCCATTGAAAATAAGAATTTGTTCTTAACTGACCTGCCTAGTTAAATAAAGGTTAAAAAAATAAATAATAATAATAAAAAATAGTATAATTATATTCTAGGTACAGTGTATTCTAGTTATATTCTATTCATATTCTAGTGTCACGCCCTGGCCATAGAGTGGTTTTTATCCTCTATTTTGGTTAGGCCAGGGTGTGACTAGGGTGGGCATTCTAGTTTCTTTATTTCTGTGTTTTCTATTTCTTTGTGTTTGACCTGATGTGTTTCTCAATCAGAGGCAGCTGTCTATCATTGTCTCTGATTAGGAATCATACTTAGGCAGCCTTTTCCCACCTGTGTTTTGTGGGTAGTTGTTTTCTGTTTAGTTTGGTTACCTTACAGAACTGTTCGTTTGTCGCTTTGTTATTTTTGTTCAAAGTGTTCTGAGTTAATAAAAAATCATGAAGATATTCCACGCTGCGCTTTGGTCCACTCCTCAATCTTCATCAGATGAGCTTTACATCTCGTTACAGTATATTCTAGTTAAATTCTAGTTAAATTCTAGTTACAGTATATTCTAGTTAAATTCTAGTTACAGTATATTCTAGTTAAATTCTAGTGTCACGCCTTGGTCTTAGTATTGTGTGTTTTAGTTTATTAGTTAGTCAGACCAGGGTGTGACATGGGGTTATTTTGTATTGTATTTTCATATTGGGGTTTTGTAGGAGTTGGGATTGTAGCTGGTTAGGGGTGTGTGTGTGTGTTAATTAGGTTGGCTGCCTGAGGCGGTTCTCAATCAGAGTCAGGTGCTTCTCGTTGTCGCTGATTGGGAACCGTATTTAGGTAGCCTGTTTTTCGCTTTGCATTTCGTGGGTGATTGTTCCTGTCTCTGTGTAGGTTGCACCAGTCAGGCTGTATTAGGTTTCGTTCTGTTTGTTGTTTTCTTGTATTTATTTAGTTATTCGTGTATAGTTCGTTCGTTTTGTCTTCTTTAAATAAACATGAGTAACTTACACGCTGCATTTCGGTCCGACTCTCCTTCAACTAAACAAGAACGCCGTTACAGAATCACCCACCAAACACGGACCGAGCAGCGTGTCAACAGGCAGGTGCAGCGCAAAGAGGAGCCGCGTAAAGAGGAGCCTCGTTTTAAGGATTTCTGGACATGGGAGGAAATCCTGGACGGAAGAGGACCCTGGGCTAAACCAGAAGAGTGTAGCCGCCCTAAAGCGCAGCAGGCGAAGAGTAAACAGGAGCAGCGTGTCAACAGGCAGGAGCAGCGCGTCAACAGGCAGGAGCAGCGCAAACGGGAGCTACACGAGAAACAACAGAAGCAGCTTCAGTGGGAGAGGCTACACCATTTGGAGAATTGGACATGGGAGGAGGAACTGGACGGAAAAGGACCCTGGGCTCAGCCAGGTGATTATCGCCTCCCCAAGGAGGAATTAGAAGCGGCTAAAGCGGAGAGGCGCAAATATGAGGAGGCAGCACGGCGATGTGGTTGGAAGCCCGAAAAGCAGCCCCAAAATTATTTTGGGGGGGGGCTATCAGGGGGAGTGGCTGAGTCAGGAGACAGACCTGAGTCAACTCTCCCTGTTTATTGTGAAGAGCCAAGGAGGAGGTCAGAACCAGTGTTGGAGGTGAGCGAAGCAGAGACTGTGAAGGAGTTAATGGGAAAATTGGAGGAGAGTCTAATGAGGGAGTTGCTAGTTTGGTGCTTTAGATATAATATTCGGCCGACGGAGCGTGTCGGGGATTTGATGACACCTGGGTCAGCACTCCATACTAGTCCTGAGGTGCGTGTTAGTCGGCTGGTGGAAAGTGTGCCAGCCTCACGCACTAAGCCTCCTGAGTACCTGCCTAGCCTTGCACGTCCTGTGCCAGTCCTGCATTCAGGCTCTTCAGTACTCCTTCACGGTCCAGTCCATCCTGTGCCACCTTCACACACCAGTCCTCCGGTAGTAGCTAGAACCACCTCCACACCCCAGCCCTCCAGTAGCAGCTCCTCGCACTAGGCTTCCTGTGCGTGTCCTCGGCCCAATACCACCAGTGCCAGCACCACGCATCAGGCCTACAGTGCGCCTCGCCTGTTCAGCGCAGCCAGCACTTTCTCCCTCTCCTGCGCTGTCGGAGTCTCCCGTCTGTTCAGCGGTTTTAGAGCCTTCCTCCTCTACAGCGCTGCCGGAGCCTCCTGTTTGTATAGAGCAGCCTGAGCTGCCAGTCTGCATTGAGCAGCCAGAGCTGTCAGTTTGCATAGAGCAGCCTGAGCTGCCAGTCTACCTTGAGCAGCCAGAGCTGTCAGTTTGCATAGATCAGCCTGAGCTGCTAGTCTGCATGGAGCAGCTAGTCTGCATGGAGCAGCCAGAGCTGCCAGTCTGCAAAGAGCTGCCAGTCTGCATGGAGTTGCCAGTCTGCATAGAGCTGCCAGTCTCCATGAAGCCGCCAGAGCTGTCAGTCAGTATGGAGCAGCCAGAGCCGCCAGTCAGCATGGAGCAGACAGAGCCGTCAGTCAGCATGAAGCAGCCTGATCTGCCAGTCAGCCAGACTCTTCCAGATCAGCCAGTCAGCCAGACTCTTCCAGATCTGCCAGTCAACCAGACTCTTCCAGATCTGCCAGTCAACCAGACTCTTCCAGATCTGCCAGTCAACCAGACTCTTCCAGATCTGCCAGTCAACCAGACTCTTCCAGATCTGCCAGTCAGCCAGACTCTTCCAGATCTGCCAGTCAGCCAGACTCTTCCAGATCTGCCAGTCAGCCAGACTCTTCCAGATCTGCCAGTCAACCAGACCCTTCCTGATCTGCCAGTCAACCAGACTCTTCCAGATCTGCTAGTCAGCCAGGATCCGCCAGTCAGCCAGGATCTGCCAGATCTGCTAGTCAGCCAGGATCCTCCAGTCAGCCAGGATCTGCCAGATCTGCCTGTCAGCCAGGATCCGCCAGTCAGCCAGGATCCGCCAGTCGGCCAGGATCCGCCAGTCGGCCAGGATCCGCCAGTCGGCCAGGATCCGCCAGTCAGCCAGGATCCGCCAGTCAGCCAGGATCCGCCAGTCAGCCTGGATCTGCCGGATTCTACTTCCTGGCTGGGCTTTTTCTCAGTACTGGGCTTTTTCTCAGTGCTGGGCTGCCTCTCAGTGCTGAGCTGCCCCTCTGTCCCGAGCTGTCCCTCAGTCCCGAGCTGCCTCAGTCCCGAGCTGCCCCTCAGTCACGAGCTGCTCTTCTATTATGTAGGGTTCTGGGTGAGGACTATTCGGCCATGGTCGGCGGTTAGGGTGGATTATCTATGGACGCGAAGGGGAGGAACATTGACATTTTTGAAGTGGGGTCCACGTCCGGAGCCGGAACCGCCACCATGGACAGATGCTCACCCGGACCCTCCCTATGGTTTTGAGGTGCGTTCGGGAGTCCGCACCTTAGGGGGGTTCTGTCACGCCTTGGTCTTAGTATTGTGTGTTTTAGTTTATTAGTTAGTCAGACCAGGGTGTGACATGGGGTTATTTTGTATTGTATTTTCATATTGGGGTTTTGTAGTAGTTGGGATTGTAGCTGGTTAGGGGTGTGTGTGTGTTAATTAGGTTGGCTGCCTGAGGCGGTTCTCAATCAGAGTCAGGTGCTTCTCGTTGTCGCTGATTGGGAACCGTATTTAGGTAGCCTGTTTTTCGCTTTGCATTTCGTGGGTGATTGTTCCTGTCTCTGTGTAGGTTGCACCAGTCAGGCTGTATTAGGTTTCGTTCTGTTTGTTGTTTTCTTGTATTTATTTAGTTATTCGTGTATAGTTTGTTCGTTTTGTCTTCTTTAAATAAACATGAGTAACTTACACGCTGCATTTCGGTCCGACTCTCCTTCAACTAAACAAGAACGCCGTTACATCTAGTTACAGTATATTCTAGTTAAATTCTAGTTAAATTCTAGTTAAATTCTAGTTACAGTATATTCTAGTTAAATTCTAGTTACAGTATATTCTAGTTAAATTCTAGTTAAATTCTAGTTACAGTATATTCTAGTTAAATTCTAGTTAAATTCTAGTTACAGTATATTCGAGTTAAATTCTAGTTAAATTCTAGTTACAGTATATTCTACTTAAATTCTAGTTACAGTGTATTCTAGTTAAATTCTAGTTAAATTCTAGTTACAGTATATTCTAGTTAAATTCTAGTTAAATTCTAGTTACAGTATATTAGAATTAAATTCTAGTTATATTCTAGTTACAGTATATTCTAGTTATATTCCAGTTATATTCTAGTTAAATTCTATTTAAATTCTAGTTACAGTATATTATAATTACATTCTATTTATATTAGTAGTTTTTTTAGTTATATTCGTGTTATATTCGTGTTGTATTTCAGTTAAATCCTAGTTATATTAAAGTTATATTCTAGTTACAGTATATTCTAGTTATTTGAGTTATACTCAAATTATATTTTAGTTATATTCTAGTTATATTCAAGATATCTTCTAGTTACGGTGTATTCTAGTGATAGTATATTCTAGTCAGTTATATTTAAGTTACAGTCTATTCTAGTTATATTATAGTTGTTTTCTAGTTAAATTATCATCTAATTATATTCTAATTATATTATGGTTATATTATACTTACATTCTAATTATATTATAGTTAAAGTATATTCTAGGTATATTCTAATTATATTATAGTTATATTCTAATTATGTTTTATTTAGATTATAGTTATATTATAGTTATTATCTAGTTATGCTCTTGTTATATTGTAGTTATATTCTATTTATATTCTAGTTACAGTATATTATAGTTGTATTTTAGTTATATTCTAGTTTTATTCAACTTATTTTCTAGTGTATCCTAGTTATAGTATATTCTAGATATATTCTAGATATATGCTAGATACAGTATATTATAATCATACCATTTTTTATATTCTATTTCTATTTTTGTTCAATTCTAGTTATATTCTTGTTACAGTATATTCTGGTTATATTCTAATTATATTCCAGTTATATTCTTGTGACAGTATATTCTAGTTATATTCTAGTTATATTCTTGTGACAGTATATTCTCGTTATATTCTAGTTATATTCTTGTGACAGTATATTCTCGTTATATTCTAGTTATATTCTAATTATATTCAAGTTATATTCTTGTGACATATATACTACTTTTATTGTAATTATATTCAAGTTATATTCTTGTGACAGTGTATTCTAGTTATATTCTAGTTATATACTTGTGACAGTATATTGTAGTTATATTCTAATTATATTCTAGTTATATTGTTGTAACAGTATATTCTTGTTCTATTCTAATTATATTCAAATTCTAGTTATATTCTTGTGACAGTATATTCTAGTTATATTCTTATTATATTCTAGTTATATTCTTGTGACAGTGTATACTAGTTATATTCTAATTATTTTCTAGTTATATTCTAGTGACAGTATATTCAAGTTATATTGTAATTATATTCTAGTTATATTGTAGTTGTATTCTTTTGACAGTATATTCTAGTTACATTTAGCGGAACACCTCGACAACATCCTGCTGAAAAGGCAGCCCGCAAGATTTTTTAAATATGTAACTTTCACACATTAACAAGTCCAATACAGCAAATGAAAGATAAACATCTTGTCAATCTACCCATCGTGTCCAATTTCAAAACGATTTACAGCTAAAGCACAACATATGATTATGTTCGATCACCGCCAAGTCCAAAAAACACAGCCATTTTTCCAGCCAAAGATAGGAGTCACAGAAAGCAGAAATATAGATCAAATGAATCACTAACTATAATGCTTGAAGAGTGATGGGTGTGGAGTCGGGCGCAGAGAGCAGAAAATTCGAGGAAAAAATGCTTTAATGTCCAAAAACAGGAACATGAACAATGGGTGACGCCGAACACAGGCGTAAAATACAACCCAAGGACCACTGTTATATACCGGGCAGCGAAAACCCAACAATAATAAAATACACCTCTTACATAAACAGCAACAAGCCCGCACAAACACAAGCGGGCTAATCAAACTTAAATAACCACAACCCAAAAACCCCACAAGGAACAGGTGAAAACAATTAGACAGAACGAAAAGGGGAAAAGGGGTCGGTGGCAGCTAGTAGAACCTTGCCGACGACCGCCGAGCGCCACCCGAACAGGAAGGGGAGCCACCTTCAGTGGCAGCTAGTAGAACGGCGCCGACGACCACCGAGCGCCACCCGAACAGGAAGGGGAGCCACCTTCAGTGGCAGCTAGTAGACCGCCGACGACGACCGCCGAGCGCCACCCGAACAGGAAGGGGAGCCACCTTCGGTGATATTCTTGACACTAACCTTTGATGATGATCTTCATCAGATGACACTCATAGGACATCATGTTACACAATACATGTATGTTTTGTTCGATAATGTGCATATATATATCCAAACATCTCAGTTTACATTGGCGCCTTACGTGCATTAATGTTTTGATTCCAAAACATCCGGTGATTTTGCAGAAATACTAATAATAAACATTGATAGAAGATACTCGTGCTATTCACAGAATTAAAGATAGACTTCTCCTTAATAATGCAACCGCTGTTTCAGATTTCAAAAAAACTTTACGGAAAAGGCATAATCTGATAGCGCCCCTCAGAACCCAAAACAGCCAGAGGAATATCTGCCATTTTGGAATCAACAAAGTTAGAAACAACGACATAAATATTCACTTACCTTTGATGTTCTTCATGAGAAGGCACTCCCAGGAATCCCAGTTCGACAATAAATTACTGATTTGTTCCATAAAATTCCATCATTTATGTCCAAATAGACACTTGTTAGCGTGTTCATCCAGTAATCCATCTTCATGAGGCGCGAGCATTTCATCCAGACAAAAAGTTCCGTTACAGTCCTTTAGAAACACGTCATGTCATGGAATCAATCGTTAGGATGGTTTTAACATAAAACATCAATAATGTTTCAACTTGAGAATTCCTTTGTCTTCAGAAAAATCACTGTTATATTCTTGTCAGTATATTCTAGTTACAGTATATTCTAATTATATTCCATTTATATTCAAGTTACAGTATATTCTAATTATATTCCAGTTATGTTCTAGTTACAGTATATTCTAATTATATTCCAGTTATGTTCTAGTTAAAGTATATTCTAGTTATATTTCAGTTGAAGTATAATCTAGTCATATTTTGGTTATATTCTAGTTACAGTATATTCTATTTATATTCTAGTTATATTCTTGTGACAGTATATTCTAATTATATTCTAGCTCCATTCTAGTTACAGTATATTCTAGTTATATTCTAGTTACAGTATATTCTAATTATATTCTAGTTATATTCTAGTTTTATTCTTGTGACAGTATGTTCTAGTTATATTCTAGTTACAGCATATTCTAGTTACAGTATATTCTAGTTATATTCTAGTTTTATTCTTGTGACATTATGTTCTAGTTATATTCTAGTTACAGTATTTTCTAGTTATATTCTAGTTATATTCTTGTGACAGTATATTCTAGTTATATTCTAGTTATATTCTAGTTACACTATATTCTAGTTATATTCTAGTTACACTATATTCTAGTTATATTCCAGTTACACTATATTCTAGTTACACTATATTCTAGTTACACTATATTTTAGTTATATTCTAGCTACACTATATTCTAGTTATATTCTAGTTACACTATATTTTAGTTATATTCTAGCTACACTATATTCTAGTTATATTCTAGTTACACTATATTTTAGTCATATTCTAGTTACACTATATTCTAGTTATATTCTCGCTACACTATATTCTAGTTACACTATATTCTAGTTATATTATAGTCACACTATATTCTAGTTACACTATATTCTAGTTATATTCTAGTTACACTATATTCTAGTTACACTATATTCTAGTAACACTATATTCTAGCTACACTATATTCTTGTTACACTATATTCTAGTTATATTCTAGTTACACTATATTCTAGTTACACTATATTCTATTTATATTCTAGTTATATTCTTGTGACAGTATATTCTAATTATATTCTAGCTCCATTCTAGTTACAGTATATTGTAGTTATATTCTAGTTACAGTATATTCTAATTATATTCTAGTTATATTCTAGTTTTATTCTTGTGACAGTATGTTCTAGTTATATTCTAGTTACAGCATATTCTAGTTACAGTATATTCTAGTTATATTCTAGTTTTATTCTTGTGACATTATGTTCTAGTTATATTCTAGTTACAGTATTTTCTAGTTATATTCTAGTTATATTCTTGTGACAGTATATTCTAGTTATATTCTAGTTATATTCTAGTTACACTATATTCTAGTTATATTCTAGTTACACTATATTCTAGTTATATTCTAGTTACACTATATTCTAGTTATATTCCAGTTACACTATATTCTAGTTACACTATATTCTAGTTACACTATATTTTAGTTATATTCTAGCTACACTATATTCTAGTTATATTCTAGTTACACTATATTTTAGTTATATTCTAGCTACACTATATTCTAGTTATATTCTAGTTACACTATATTTTAGTCATATTCTAGTTACACTATATTCTAGTTATATTCTCGCTACACTATATTCTAGTTACACTATATTCTAGTTATATTATAGTCACACTATATTCTAGTTACACTATATTCTAGTTATATTCTAGTTACACTATATTCTAGTTACACTATATTCTAGTAACACTATATTCTAGCTACACTATATTCTTGTTACACTATATTCTAGTTATATTCTAGTTACACTATATTCTAGTTACACTATATTCTAGTTATATTCTAGTTACACTATATTCTAGTTATATTCTAGTTACACTATATTCTAGTTACACTATATTCTAGTAACACTATATTCTAGTTACACTATATTCTAGTAACACTATATTCTAGCTACACTATATTCTTGTTACACTATATTCTAGTTATATTCTAGTTACACTATATTCTAGTTATATTGTAGTTACACTAAATTCTAGTTATATTCTGCCCACAGTGACTTTGGATGACTAACTAGCTTGTTGCGTAAGTAGAGTTCTCGGGCTTCTGTCTATGGTTATCCCTAATGACACACTATTCCCTATCCCCGTGGGCCCTGTTCAAAAGTAATGCACTAGATAGGGAATAGGGCGCCATTTGGGACGTTCCTGGAGTATTCGCCGAACGGCTGTATCCCACACTAGTTCACAGCGGAGATCTTTCAAGAGGTTTTGTATATACAGTCGATGACCTTGCAGAATTGAATTACTCTTTTCACTACAGAAAACTTTTACGATCTTGTATGGTGCAGAGACTGAGAGAGATTCCTACTAATTCTGTGCTTGAAGGTCATTTTACTGAGTGTAAAGAACATATTTTTGTTCACATAAGAGGGGAGAGAGATACAGACCAAATATTAAAGAGAAATAGAGATGAATAAATATATCTGTAGTGAATGTTGAAGATTTGAAAAGAACAGAAAGGTAGTGAGAGAGAGGGAGAGGGAGAAGGAGATGAAGGGAGGGAGGGAGGGAGGGGGAGAGGGAGGGATGGGGAGAGGGAGGGAGGGATGGAGATGGAGGGAGGGAGGGAGGGAGGGAGGGAGGGATGGAGAGAGAGAGAGGGAGGGAGGGAGGGAGGGAGGGAGGGAGGGAGGGAGGGAGGGAGGGGAGGGAGGGAGAGAGAGAGAGAGAGAGAGAGAGAGAGAGAGAGAGAGAGAGAGAGAGAGAGAGAGAGAGAGAGAGAGAGAGAGAGAGAGAGAGAGAGAGAGAGAGAGAGAGAGAGAGAGAGAGAGAGAGAGAGAGAGAGAGAGAGAGAGGAGGGAATAGCTCAGGCAGGTCTCTTTACTGTACGTTACACCAAGTTCATCTTACTTTGAGGAGCATAATTTTACCTCCCATCATGTGTACTTGAAGAAAAGAACTTGGCAAAGTAGAAATATCAGGACTGGAATGACCTGAGGGAGGGAGGGAGGGATGGGGAGAGGGAGGGAGGGAGGGAGAAGGAGATGGAGGGAGGGAGGGATGGAGAGAGAGAGAGAGAGGGGAGGGATGGGGAGAGAGAGAGAGAGAGAGAGAGAGAGGGAGGGAGAGAGAGAGAGAGAGAGAGAGAGAGAGAGAGAGAGAGAGAGAGGAGGGATGGGGAGAGGGTGGGAGGGAGGGAGGGAGGGAGGGAGGGAGAGAGAGAGAGAGAGAGAGAGAGAGAGAGTGAGAGAGAGAGAGAGAGAGAGAGAGAGAGAGAGAGAGAGAGAGAGAGAGAGAGGGAGGGAGGGAGGGAGGGAGGGAGGGAGGCGAGGGAATAGCTCAGGCACGTCTCTTTACTGTACTTTCAACAAGTTCATTTTACTTTGAGGAGCATAATTTTACCTCCCATCATGTGTACTTGAAGAAAAGAACTTGGTAAAGTAGAAAAAAACAGAAAGTCCATATCAGGACTGGAATGACCTGTTCAGTTCTGTAACGTAAAAATATGAGTCATCAGAACGGATTGTGAAACGTTGCATGGCGACTCCTCTTGACGATCTTCACTGACTGAATCGCCCTTGGAAGACAGTTATGACACCGCCTTTAGTATCTACATGGAGGGTCCGTCCTAAATGGCACCCTAATTCCCATTATAGTGCACTACTTTTGACCAGGGCCATTGGGGACACTTATCAGACTCTGGTATAAAATAGTGCACTTTACAGGGAATAGGGTGCCATTTTGGGATGCATGTAGAGGTGTTGATTGATGGCCTAGCTACTCAGCTGCAAGCTACATAACCTGGCATCTGTCAGTCGACATAGAGGTAATGTCCTAGCTATAATATAACCCAGACAAGATATAAGGACCCTGTCAGGCCTAGAGAGAGAGAGTGACAGCAGTAGAGAGAGAGAGAGAGAGAGAGACACAGTGGTAGAGAGAGAGAGGGAAAGAGAGAGAGTGACAGCAGTAGAGAGAGAGAGAGAAAGAGAGAGACACAGCGGTAGAGAGAGAGAGGAAAAGGGAGAGAGAGAGAGGAAAAGAGAGAGAGACACAGCGATAGAGAGAGAGAGGGAAAGAGAGAGAGAGAGAGAGGAAGAGAGAGAGACACCGGTAGAGAGAGACAGAAAGAGAGAGACACAGCGGTAGAGAGAGAGAGGGAGAGAGAGTGACAGCAGTAGAGAGAGAGAGAAAGAGAGAGACACAGCAATAGAGAGAGAGAGGGAAAGAGAGATAGAGACAGCAGTAGAGAGAGAGAGAGAGAAAGAGAGACACAGCGGTGGAGAGAGAGAGGGAAAGAGAGAGACAGCAGTAGAGAGAGAGAGAGAGAAAGAGAGAGACAGCGGTAGAGAGAGAGAGGGAAAGAGAGAGAGTGACAGCAGTAGAGAGAGAGAGAAAGAGAGAGACACAGCAGTAGAGAGAGAGAGAGAAAGAGAGAGACAGCGGTAGAGAGAGAGAGGGAAAGAGAGAGAGTGACAGCAGTAGAGAGAGAGAGAAAGAGAGAGACACAGCAGTAGAGAGAGAGAGAGAGAAAGAGAGAGACAGCGGTAGAGAGAGAGAGGGAAAGAGAGAGAGTGACAGCAGTAGAGAGAGAGAGAAAGAGAGAGACACAGCAGTAGAGAGAGAGAGAAAGAGAGAGACAGCGGTAGAGAGAGAGAGAAAGAGAGAGAGTGACAGCAGTAGAGAGAGAGAGAAAGAGAGAGACACAGCAGTAGAGAGAGAGAGAGAGAGAGAGAGAGACAGCAGTAGAGAGAGATAGAGAGAGAGATAAAGCAGTAGAGAGAGAGATAGAGCAGTAGAGATAGGTTACTTTAAAATTACTTTGAAAATGTATATATTTTATCACATTCCTAAGGAAAATTAGAAGACTGGATAGTAATTTGTTTTCAACGTGAAGCTATGAGAGATTCAGTGATGCATTTGGATAATATTGAAATGGATAAAGCATGAAGAGCTAATCCTGCAGCCCTGTTTAGAGCAATGAAGAGCTAATCCTGCAGCCCTGTTTAGAGCAATGAAGAGCTAATCTGGCAGCCCTGTTTAGAGCAATGAAGAGCTAATCTGGCAGCCCTGTTTAGAGCAATGAAGAGCTAATCTGGCAGCCCTGTTTAGAGCAATGAAGAGTTTATCTGGCAGCCCTGTTTAGAGCTTTTTTATATTTTTGCTGCAGATGACCACATAACTGGACATTACTCTAAGTGTGATAGGACCAGGGATTGACCACATAACTGGACAGTACTCTAAGTGTGATAGGACCAGGGATTGACCATATAACTGGACAGTACTCTAAGTGTGATAGGACCAGGGATTGACCATATAACTGGACAGTACTCTAAGTGTGATAGGACCAGGGATTGACCATATAACTGGACAGTACTCTAAGTGTGATAGGACCAGGGGTTGACCATAGAAATGGACAGTACTCTAAGTGTGATAGGACCAGGGATTGACCATATAACTGGACAGTACTCTAAGTGTGATAGGACCAGGGATTGACCATATAACTGGACAGTACTCTAAGTGTGATAGGACCAGGGATTGACCATATAACTGGACAGTACTCTAAGTGTGATAGGACCAGGGGTTGACCATATAACTGGACAGTACTCTAAGTGTGAAAGGACCAGGGATTGACCATATAACTGGACAGTACTCTAAGTGCGATAGGACCAGGGATTGACCATATAACTGGACAGTACTCTAAGTGTGAAAGGACCAGGGATTGACCATATAACTGGACAGTACTCTAAGTGTGATAGGACCAGGGGTTGACCATATAACTGGACAGTACTCTAAGTGTGAAAGGACCAGGGATTGACCATATAACCAGACAGTACTCTAAGTGTGAAATGACCAGGGATTGACCATATAACTGGACAGTACTCTAAGTGTGATAGGACCAGGGACAGTACTCTAAGTGTGATAGGACCAGGGATTGACCATATAACTGGACAGTACTCTAAGTGTGAAAGGACCAGGGATTGACCATATAACTGGACAGTACTCTAAGTGTGATAGGACCAGGGATTGACCATATAACTGGACAGTACTCTAAGTGTGATAGGACCAGGGATTGACCATATAACTGGACAGTACTCTAAGTGTGATAGGACCAGGGACAGTACTCTAAGTGTGATAGGACCAGGGATTGACCATATAACCAGACAGTACTCTAAGTGTGATAGGACCAGGGATTGACCATATAACTGGACAGTACTCTAAGTGTGATAGGACCAGGGACAGTACTCTAAGTGTGATAGGACCAGGGATTGGCCAGACAACCAGACAGTACTCTAAGTGTGATAGGACCAGGGATTGGCCAGACAACCAGACAGTACTCTAAGTGTGATAGGACCAGGGATTGGCCAGACAACCAGACAGTACTCTAAGTGTGAAAGGACCAGGGATTGACCATATAACCAGACAGTACTCTGAGTGTGATAGGACCAGGGATTGACCATATAACTGGACAGTACTCTAAGTGTGATAGGACCAGGGATTGACCATATAACTGGACAGTACTCTAAGTGTGATAGGACCAGGGATTGACCATATAACTGGACAGTACTCTAAGTGTGATAGGACCAGGGACAGTACTCTAAGTGTGATAGGACCAGGGATTGACCATATAACCAGACAGTACTCTAAGTGTGATAGGACCAGGGATTGACCATATAACTGGACAGTACTCTAAGTGTGATAGGACCAGGGACAGTACTCTAAGTGTGATAGGACCAGGGATTGGCCAGACAACCAGACAGTACTCTAAGTGTGATAGGACCAGGGATTGGCCAGACAACCAGACAGTACTCTAAGTGTGATAGGACCAGGGATTGGCCAGACAACCAGACAGTACTCTAAGTGTGATAGGACCAGGGATTGACCATATAACCAGACAGTACTCTAAGTGTGATAGGACCAGGGATTGGCCAGACAACCAGACAGTACTCTAAGTGTGATTTTTTTATCATTAGGTAATGGAATATCCTTTGACTCTTTCCAGACTTCTGGGCCCACCCCATACATCAAGCACTTATTAAAATATGAGAGATCGGGGCTGATATTTGGTTAGCTGTCACTCTAAGCAATTTGGCATCTCGATTATCTGTACCAGGTGCCTTGTCATCTGAAAGAGACAACAGCATCCTTTCTACCTCTTCCCTTTCTACTTGATGAAATTCAAACCTGCATTGTCTCTCCTTCATGATACAATCTTTTATAAGGGTGTATGACATGGAGGTATCAGTTTGGAATCATAACATTCCTCAACTTGTCCACTTTGCCTTGTAACATATTAATTAAAGTTGTTTGCGATGTCGTGTGGTTTAGTAATAAATATACCCTCTGATTCAACAACCAAAGAGGCTGCCACGTTCAAATTCCTACCCATAGTAGTGTTCAACGTTCTCCACAGTTTGTTTTCCCATCATCCTTCACTTCATCAATGTTGGTGCTGATAGAATCCCTCCTTCTTTCTATTGTTCAGTTTGGTCACAGGATGTCCTCATTTACAAAAACGTTGCTTATCAAACAGAGATTTATCAGCTGCTTTTCTGGCACCGTAACGTTGAATCATGACATTTCTCAGCTCGTCATCAATCCACGGGGCACCGTCTGGCCTCGCAGTGCATTTTCTTTAAAGGGGCGTGTTTATCAGCTATACTCATAAATCATTTCTTTAAAGGGGCGTGTTTATCAGCTATACTCATAAATCATTTCTTAAAGGGGCGTGTTTATCAGCTATACTCATAAATCATTTCTTTAAAGGGGCGTGTTTATCAGCTATACTCATAAATCATTTCTTTAAAGGGGCGTGTTTATCAGCTATACTCATAAATAATTTCTTTAAAGGGGCGTGTTTATCAGCTATACTCATAAATCATTTCTTTAAAGGGGCGTGTTTATCAGCTATACTCATAAATCATTTCTTAAAAGGGGCGTGTTTATCAGCTATACTCATAAATCATTTCTTTAAAGGGGCGTGTTTATCAGCTATACTCATAAATCATTTCTTTAAAGGGGCGTGTTTATCAGCTATACTCATAAATCATTTCTTAAAAGGGGCGTGTTTATCAGCTATACTCAAATCATTTCTTAAAAGGGGCGTGTTTATCAGCTATACTCATAAATCATTTCTTAAAAGGGGCGTGTTTATCAGCTATACTCATAAATCATTTCTTAAAAGGGGCGTGTTTATCAGCTATACTCATAAATCATTTCTTAAAAGGGGCGTGTTTATCAGCTATACTCATAAATCATTTCTTTAAAGGGGCGTGTTTATCAGCTATACTCATAAATCATTTCTTTAAAGGGGCGTGTTTATCAGCTATACTCATAAATCATTTCCCTTAAAGGGGCGTGTTTATCAGCTATACTCATAAATCATTTCCCTTAAAGGGGCGTGTTTATCAGCTATACTCATAAATCATTTCCCTTAAAGGGGCGTGTTTATCAGCTATACTCATAAATCATTTCCCTTAAAGGGGCGTGTTTATCAGCTATACTCATAAATCATTTCTTTAAAGGGGCGTGTTTATCAGCTATACTCATAAATCATTTCATAAAGGGGCGTGTTTATCAGCTATACTCATAAATCATTTCTTTAAAGGGGCGTGTTTATCAGCTATACTCATAAATCATTTCTTAAAGGGGCGTGTTTATCAGCTATACTCATAAATCATTTCTTTAAAGGGGCGTGTTTATCAGCTATACTCATAAATCATTTCTTAAAGGGGCGTGTTTATCAGCTATACTCATAAATCA
Organism: Oncorhynchus masou masou; assembly: GCF_036934945.1. Lineage (NCBI taxonomy): Eukaryota > Metazoa > Chordata > Actinopteri > Salmoniformes > Salmonidae > Oncorhynchus > Oncorhynchus masou. The sequence goes on along the minus strand of NW_027011360.1, from coordinate 6,993 downwards.
TTTCTTTAAAGGGGCGTGTGTCAGGACCCGGTTACGAACCTGGGTCTCCGGAGTGAGAAACAGTCACTTATCCAACTGAGCCACGAATAGTCAGCAGAACCCAGAAGATGAGGCAGACACAGCAGTACTTAAGACGGTGTATTTAATAAAGAAAAAATCCTAAAATACAAAAAATGGCAAATCCAAAAGGTGGTAGGAAAAAACACAAAAAGACCTCAAAAGAAACTCACCAAAAAATAAACAAAAACAAAAAAAACAGAATACCACAAGAACTTCACCCGGAATCGACAAGAGCACACAGAACACTAGGGCAGGGTGCCAACATACAAACACAGAGCACAGAACTGAGGGAAACAAAGGGTTTAAATACAATCAGGGGAAACGAGACACAGGTGCAAACAATAATGGGGATCAAGGGAAAAACACAGGGACAAAAAGCACAATGGGGACATCTACTGACAAAAACCCGGAACAACCCTGGCCAAATCCTGACAGAATCCCCCCCCTAGGAACGGCTCCTGACGTTCCTACCAGCTCTCTCAGGGTGGAGGACCCTGAACTGACGAATGAGGTCAGGGTCCAGGATGTCTTTGGCAGGAACCCAGGAGCGCTCCTCAGGACCGTAGCCTTCCCAGTCCACCAGATACTGCCAGGACCGCTGCACCCGGCGGGAATCCAGTATCCGGTGGACGGTATAAGCCGGCTGGCCTCCAATGACACGAGGCGGAGGGGAGGTCTGTCTGCCGGGACAAGGGGAGAAAAACAACAGGTTTTAACAATGACACATGAAATGTGGGATTAATCTTAAGGGATCTGGGTAAGTGTAGGCGATAAGAAACTGGGTTAACTCTCCTGGCAACCTTGAAGGGACCGATGTATTTTTGGGACAGCTTGCGAGACTCCACCCGTAGAGGTAAGTCTCTTGTGGAAAGCCAGACTCTCTGGCCGGGGCGCAGGGTAGGCCCGGGACGGCGACGTCTGTTGGCTTGTTGTTGATACCTCTGTGAGGAACGCATCAGATTAAGACGGGTCTTCCTCCACATAAGCCGACAGCGTCTGACGAACCTCAAGGCTGAAGGCACTCTGACTTCTGCCTCCTGGTCCGGGAACAATGGAGGAGCATAGCCAAACTGACACTCGTGCGGGGACATACCAGTGGAGGAGGAGCGCAAGGTGTTGTGCGCGTATTCGGCCCAAACAATAAAGGATGACCATGTGGACGGGTTGTCACGAGTCATACATCGGAGGGTGGTTTCCAGCTCTTGATTCATCCTCTCTGTTTGGCCGTTGGACTCCGGATGGTACCCTGAAGATAGACTGGCAGAAGCCCCCATGAGTTGGCAGAAGGCCTTCCAAAACCTTGAGGCGAACTGGGGACCTCTGTCAGAAACCACATCTTGAGGAATGCCGAAGACTCGGAACACATGATTAATTACCAACTCAGCCGTTTCCTTGGCAGAAGGTAACTTAGTCAGAGGGACGAACCTGGCCGCCTTTGAAAACCTGTCGATTATGACTAGGATAGTAGTATTGCCATGGGATGGAGGAAGTCCAGTAATAAAGTCCAATGAGATATGGGACCAGGGTCTGTGGGGAACAGGTAAAGGGTGAAGGAGTCCTTGAGGGCGGAGGTGAGAAGATTTGCCCTGGCAGCACACGGGGCAGGCATTGACGAAAGTGGCAACGTCTTCTCTTATGGTAGGCCACCAGAACTTACGCTGGATGAACTCCAAGGTGCGACCTACGCCCGGATGACAGGTGAGGCGAGAGGAGTGCCCCCACAGAAGGACCTGAGTCCTCACTGCCTTGGGGACAAACAACCGATTGGCAGGGCCTCCTTTAGGGTCCGGTTCGCTAGCTTGAGCACGTCTCACAGTATCCTCAACTTGCCACGAGATCGGAGCCACAATCTTAGCAGCAGGAAGGACAGGCATGTCCGTGTCATCTCGAATGGCAGGAGCGTAGACTCGGGACAGGGCATCCGGTTTGAGATTCTTCGACCCGGGCCGATAGGTGAGGATAAACTGGAATCGATTGAAGAAAAGAGACCATCTAGCTTGTCTAGAGTTCAATCGCTTCGCCTGCTGGATATACTCCAGATTTTTGTGGTCCGTAAGCACTTGAAACGGGTGAGAAGCCCCTCGAGCCAGTGTCTCCATTCCTTCAATGCCATCTTAACCGCTAGGAGTTCACGATCCCCCACATCGTAGTTCCTCTCAGTCGGGGTAAGCCGGTGTGAGAAGAAAGCGCACGGATGAAGCTTCTTGTCTTCACCCCTCTGAGACAGGACAGCTCCAACACCAACCTCAGATGCGTCTACCTCCACCACAAATGGTTCATCCGTAGTCGGTAGTATCAGGATGGGAGCAGAGAGGACGCGCTGCTTGAGTCCTTGGAAGGCCGTCTCAGCTTCTCTTCCCCACACAAACCTTGCATTGCCACCTTTGGTTAAAGCTGAGAGAGGAGCTGCCACCAAACTGAAGTTCTTGATGAACTTGCGGTAAAAGTTTGTGAAGCCCAGGAAACGCTGAACATCCTTAACGGATTTGGGGGTGGGCCAATCCGCTACCGCCCCTACCTTCCTAGGGTCCATTTGGACTCGACCGGGTTCCACTACAAATCCCAGGAATTGTACTCGGGATGAATGGAATTCACATTTTTCCGGCTTAACGTACAGATGGCTGTCCAGGAGGCGTTTGAGTACTTGTCTGACATGCTTAGTGTGTTCTTGAAGGGAGCTCGAAAAGATGAGGATGTCATCCAAGTAAACGAACACAAATATGTTAAGCATATCCCTAAGCACATCGTTTATGAGCGCTTGGAACACCGCTGGGGCGTTGGTCAGGCCGAAGGGCATCACCAAGTATTCATAGTGACCAGTAGGCGTGTTGAAAGCGGTCTTCCACTCGTCACCAGGTCTGATCCGCACAAGATGGTATGCGTTCCGCAGGTCAAGCTTAGTGAAAACAACTGCTTCCTGGAGCAGCTCGAAGGCTGTGGCCATAAGGGGTAGCGGGTAACGGTTACGGACGGTTATGTCATTGAGTCCCCGGTAGTCGATGCAAGGACGTAATCCACCATCTTTCTTGGCCACAAAGAAAAACCCTGCTCCCGCCGGGGAGGTTGATGGACGCATGAGGCCTGCTTCCAGAGAGTCCTTGATGTAGGTATCCATAGCAGCTCGTTCGGGTGGAGATAGGGAAAAGATCCGACCCCTGGGGGGCAAGTGCCCGGAAACAGGTCGATGGGGCAATCGTAAGATCTATGGGGTGGTAGCATGGTGGCCCTCTGTTTGCTAAACACCAGTTTGAGGTCATGGTAACACTCGGGAACTCGGGTCAGGTCGATGGATTCTAAAGACTCGGGAGTAGAACTCGGGGAATTCTGGAAAATACAAGTAGCTTGGCACGTAGGACCCCACTGCTTGATAGTGCCCACAGACCAGTCGATGTGAGGGTTATGGCTGTGAAGCCAGGGGTATCCAAGGACGAGAGGGAACTCGGAACAGGAGATCAAATGAAAGTTCATCAATTCCTGGTGTTGTGAAACTGAAAGTCTCAAGGAGGTAGTGACATGAGTGACAAGTCCAGATCCCAAAGGGCTTCCATCCAATGTAGTAACCCTCATGGGGTCACTTAGAGGTTCAGAGGGAACGCCATTCTCCTTCGCCCAGACACCATCCATGAAGTTACCTGCGGCTCCAGAGTCTACCAAGGCTTGAAGGTGAAGCTTGTGGTTGTCCCAGGAGAGGGTGACTGGAATGAGCAGACGGGAGTTGGACGGATGGGAGGAGGTTATGTTTCCCGTTACAGTTCCCCCCGGTCTGTACGGGACAGAGCGTTTCCCTGGAGCCCGGGACACGTAGAACGGAAATGGCCCGGTTTGCCGCAATATAGACAGCGTCGCTCCCTCATCCGGCGGTCTCTCTCAGCCTGGGAGATGCGTCCAATCTGCCTGGGTTCCGGTGGAGCCAGCGATGATAAAGGTGGGGACTCGGAGCTGGGACTGATAGGGGCTAGAGGTCTACGGTTGAGTTCTCTCTCTCTCAGACGCTGGTCAATGCGTGAGGCCAACTTGATCAGGGACTCGAGATTGTCCGGTGGTTCCCGAGTGGCCAGTTCATCTTGGATAGTGTCGGAAAGGCCTTTCAGAAAGCACACCGTGAGCGCCTCGTTGTTCCAGCCACTCGCTGCTGCCACCGTGCGGAACTGGATGGCATAGTCCGTCACGCTGCGCCAACCTTGATGGAGAGTCAGGAGCTGTTTGGCTGAGTCAGAACCACTGCTTGGGCCTTGAAACACTCGTTTGAATTCCTCAGCAAAGGCAGAGTAGCTGGCACAGCAGGAACTATGGGCATCCCACACAGCAGTAGCCCAGGCCAGGGCTTTTTCCGACAGCAGGGTAATGATATATGCGATCTTAGACCGGTCGGTGGGAAACGACGAAGGTTGCAGCTCAAAGGAGAGAGAACATTGAGTGAGAAAGCCTTTACAAGCACTAGGATCACCTGAGAACCGTTGGGGAGGTGGAAGACGAGGTTCAGCCAGGGGGTTAACTGCCATGGGTACGTGAACCTGAGGTACTGGGACGGGAACCGTTGCCGGGGTAAGTCGATCAGATATCTGCTTTATGGAAGTCAGCATCTCCGACAGAAGATGAGAATGTCTAGCCATTAAGGCCTCTTGCTGAACTAGGGCGGCTTCGTGGCGTTGGACAGTCTCCTGGTGGTGGGACAGCGTGGCAAAAAGGTCCTGGGAACTGGCTGCCTCTGGGTTCATATTTGGCTCTGTGTTTCTGTCAAGACCCGGTTACGAACCTGGGTCTCCGGAGTGAGAAACAGTCACTTATCCAACTGAGCCACGAATAGTCAGCAGAACCCAGAAGATGAGGCAGACACAGCAGTACTTAAGACGGTGTATTTAATAAAGAAAAAATCCTAAAATACAAAAAATGGCAAATCCAAAAGGTGGTAGGAAAAAACACAAAAAGACCTCAAAAGAAACTCACCAAAAAATAAACAAAAACAAAAAAAACAGAATACCACAAGAACTTCACCCGGAATCGACAAGAGCACACAGAACACTAGGGCAGGGTGCCAACATACAAACACAGAGCACAGAACTGAGGGAAACAAAGGGTTTAAATACAATCAGGGGAAACGAGACACAGGTGCAAACAATAATGGGGATCAAGGGAAAAACACAGGGACAAAAAGCACAATGGGGACATCTACTGACAAAAACCCGGAACAACCCTGGCCAAATCCTGACAGCGTGTTTATCAGCTGTACTCATAAATCATTTCTTAAAGGGGCGTGTTTATCAGCTATACTCATAAATCATTTCTTAAAGGGGCGTGTTTATCAGCTATACTCATAAATCATTTCATAAACAAACTTAGTGACATTTCAGGATCATGCTTACTACACAGATTTAACCATTCACGTTCTTAATGTCATCCACAACGAGTCCTGATTGAACCCTCTGTAGGACCTGTGGTAGATTAGTTTAGGGCCTTTGGTATTGTAGCTTTCCTAGTGAGTGAGTCCTGATTGAACCCTCTGTAGGACCTGTGGTAGATTAGTTTAGGGCCTTTGGTATTGTAGCTTTCCTAGTGAGTGAGTCCTGATTGAACCCTCTGTAGGACCTGTGGTAGATTACCTTTGGTATTGTAGTGTTCCTAGTGAGTGAGTCCTGATTGAACCCTCTGTAGGACCTTGGGTAGATTACCTTTGGTATTGTAGTGTTCCTAGTGAGTGAGTCCTGATTGAACCCTCTGTAGGACCTGTGGTAGATTACCTCTGGTATTGTAGTGTTCCTAGTGAGTGAGTCCTGATTGAACCCTCTGTAGGACCTGTGGTAGATTACCTTTGGTATTGTAGTGTTCCTAGTGAGTGAGTCCTGATTGAACCCTCTGTAGGACCTGTGGTAGATTACCTTTGGTATTGTAGTGTTTCTAGTGAGTGAGTCCTGATTGAACCCTCTGTAGGACCTTGGGTAGATTACCTTAGGGCCAGCCTCTGGTATTGTAGTGTTCCTAGTGAGTTCAACCAGGTTATGATCACTGTAACCTGGTGCCACTGATACAGCTTTAGAACAACGTTCATTCATGTTGGTAAAAACGTGATCGATACAAGTTGATGATGCAATACACCCGACCTATCAGTGAACGTTCTGGTTGGTGATGTCATAACTTGGGTCAGGTTACATACATTGGCAACATGAATACGTAGAGACAATAGCAGCTGTACCCATAGAGACTATAGCAGCTGTACCCATAGAGACTATAGCAGCTGTACCCATAGAGCTATTAGCAGCTGTACCCATAGAGACTATAGAAGCTGTACCCATAGAGACTATAGAAGCTGTACCCATAGAGACTATAGCAGCTGTACCCATAGAGACTATAGCAGCTGTACCCATAGAGCCTATAGCAGCTGTACCCATAGAGACTATAGCAGCTGTACACATAGAGACTATAGCAGCTGTACCCATAGAGACCATAGCAGCTGTACCCATAGAGCCTATAGCAGCTGTACCCATAGAGACTACAGCAGCTGTACCCATAGAGCCTATAGCTGCTGTACCCATAGAGCCTATAGCAGCTGTACCCATAGAGCCTATAGCAGCTGTACCCATAGAACCTATAGCAGCTGTACCCATAGAGCCTATAGCAGCTGTACCCATAGAGCTTATAGCAGCTGTACCCATAGAGACTATAGCAGCTGTACCCATAGAGCCTATATCAGCTGTACCCATAGAGACTATAGCAGCTGTACCCATAGAGCCTATAGCAGCTGTACCCATAGAGACTATAGCAGCTGTACCCATAGATCCTATAGCTGCTGTACCCATAGAGCCTATAGCAGCTGTACCCATAGAGACTGTAGCATAGCAGCTGTACCCATAGAACCTGTACCCATAGAGCCTATATCAGCTGTACCCATAGAGCCTATAGCAGCTGTACCCATAGAGCTATTAGCAGCTGTACCCA
>NW_027011359.1:10000-24504 GCF_036934945.1 Oncorhynchus masou masou | reverse complement strand
TACATTATATTACAATACATTACAATACATTACAATACAATACATTACCATACAGTACAATGCATGACAATACATGACAATACATGCCATACATTACAATACAATACATGCCAATACATGACAATAAATGACAATACAATACAATACAATACATGACAATGCAATCCAATACATTACAATACATGACAATACAATACATTACAATACATTACAATACAATATAATACATTACATTACAATACAGTACAATACAATACGTTACAATACATTAGAATACAATACAATACATTACATTACAATACATTACAACACAATACAATACATTATATTACAAAACAATACATTACAATGCAATTCAATACATTACATTAAAATACAATACAATACATCACAATACAATGCAATACATTACATTGCAATACATCACATTACAATACATGACAATACAATACATTACAATACAATACATTACAATACATTACATTACAATACATTACATTACATTACAATACATGACGATACATTACATAGCAATACAATACATTACATTACAATACATTACAATCCAATACATTACAATACATGACAATACAATACAATACAATCCAACACATTACAATACAATACATGACAATACAATACATTACAATACATGACAATACATTACCCTACAATACATTACATTACAATACATTACAATATATTACAATACAATACATTACATTACATTACAATATATTACAATACAATACATGACATTACAATACATTACAATATATTACAATACAATACATTACATTACATTACAATATATTACAATACAATACATTACATTATATTACAATACATTACAATACATTACAATACAATACATTACCATACAGTACAATGCATGACAATACATGACAATACATGCCATACATTACAATACAATACATGCCAATACATTACAATACAATACATGACAATACATGACAATACATGACAATGCAATCCAATACATTACATTACAATACATGACAATACAATACAATACATTACAATACAATACAATACATTACATTACAATACAGTACAATACAATACATTACAATACATTAGAATACAATACAATACAATACATTACATTACAATACATTACAACACAATACAATACATTATATTACAAAACAATACATTACAATGCAATTCAATACATTACATTACAATACAATACAATACATCACAATACAATGCAATACATTACATTGCAATACATCACATTACAATACAATACATTACAATACAATACATTACAATACATTACAATACAATACATTACATTACATTACAATACATGACGATACATTACAATGCAATACAATACATTACAATACAATACAATACATTACAATACATTACATTGCAATACATTACATTACAATACATTACAATACAATACAATACATTACAATACAATGCAATACATTACATTGCAATACATCACATTACAATACATGACAATACAATACATTACAATACAATACATTACAATACATTACATTACAATACATTACATTACATTACAATACATGACGATACATTACATAGCAATACAATACATTACATTACAATACATTACAATCCAATACATTACAATACATGACAATACAATACAATACAATCCAACACATTACAATACAATACATGACAATACAATACATTACAATACATGACAATACATTACCCTACAATACATTACATTACAATACATTACAATATATTACAATACAATACATTACATTACATTACAATATATTACAATACAATACATGACATTACAATACATTACAATATATTACAATACAATACATTACATTACATTACAATATATTACAATACAATACATTACATTATATTACAATACATTACAATACATTACAATACAATACATTACCATACAGTACAATGCATGACAATACATGACAATACATGCCATACATTACAATACAATACATGCCAATACATTACAATACAATACATGACAATACATGACAATACATGACAATGCAATCCAATACATTACATTACAATACATGACAATACAATACAATACATTACAATACAATACAATACATTACATTACAATACAGTACAATACAATACATTACAATACATTAGAATACAATACAATACAATACATTACATTACAATACATTACAACACAATACAATACATTATATTACAAAACAATACATTACAATGCAATTCAATACATTACATTACAATACAATACAATACATCACAATACAATGCAATACATTACATTGCAATACATCACATTACAATACAATACATTACAATACAATACATTACAATACATTACAATACAATACATTACATTACATTACAATACATGACGATACATTACAATGCAATACAATACATTACAATACAATACAATACATTACAATACATTACATTGCAATACATTACATTACAATACATTACAATACAATACAATACATTACAATACAATGCAATACATTACATTGCAATACATCACATTACAATACATGACAATACAATACATTACAATACAATACATTACAATACATTACATTACAATACATTACATTACATTACAATACATGACGATACATTACATAGCAATACAATACATTACATTACAATACATTACAATCCAATACATTACAATACATGACAATACAATACAATACAATCCAACACATTACAATACAATACATGACAATACAATACATTACAATACATGACAATACATTACCCTACAATACATTACATTACAATACATTACAATATATTACAATACAATACATTACATTACATTACAATATATTACAATACAATACATGACATTACAATACATTACAATATATTACAATACAATACATTACATTACATTACAATATATTACAATACAATACATTACATTATATTACAATACATTACAATACATTACAATACAATACATTACCATACAGTACAATGCATGACAATACATGACAATACATGCCATACATTACAATACAATACATGCCAATACATTACAATACAATACATGACAATACATGACAATACATGACAATGCAATCCAATACATTACATTACAATACATGACAATACAATACAATACATTACAATACAATACAATACATTACATTACAATACAGTACAATACAATACATTACAATACATTAGAATACAATACAATACAATACATTACATTACAATACATTACAACACAATACAATACATTATATTACAAAACAATACATTACAATGCAATTCAATACATTACATTACAATACAATACAATACATCACAATACAATGCAATACATTACATTGCAATACATCACATTACAATACAATACATTACAATACAATACATTACAATACATTACAATACAATACATTACATTACATTACAATACATGACGATACATTACAATGCAATACAATACATTACAATACAATACAATACATTACAATACATTACATTGCAATACATTACATTACAATACATTACAATACAATACAATACATTACAATACATTACAATACAATACAATAGATTACATTACAATACATTACAATACAATACATTTTGTTACAATATGATACAATACATTACATTACATTGCAATACATTACATTACAATACATTATAATACAATACAGTACATTACATTACAACACAATACATGACAATATATTACAATACACTACAATACATTACATTACAATACGATACAATACATGACAATACATTACATTACAATACAATTCACGCTGATGCAATTCATACTGCACCCATATAGGCATGTGACTATAGCTTGTAGAAGGTCATAGTGTCATTGTGGAGACATCTGTAGCAGGACATAGTGTCATTGTGGAGACATCTGTAGCAGGACACAGTGTCATTGTGGAGACATCTGTAGCAGGACATAGTGTCATTGTGGAGACATCTGTAGCAGGACATAGTGTCATTGTGGAGACATCTGTAGCAGGACATAGTGTCATTGTGGAGACATCTGTAGCAGGACATAGTGTCATTGTGGAGACATCTGTAGCAGGACATAGTGTCATTGTGGAGATAGCTGTAGCAGGACATAGTGTCATTGTGGAGACATCTGTAGCAGGCCATATTGTCATTGTGGAGACATCTGTAGCAGGACATAGTGTCACTGTGGAGACATCTGTAGCAGGACATAGTGTCATTGTGGAGACATCTGTAGCAGGACACAGTGTCATTGTGGAGACATCTGTAGCAGGACACAGTGTCATTGTGGAGACATCTGTAGCAGGACATAGTGTCACTGTGGAGACATCTGTAGCAGGACAGAGTGTCATTGTGGAGACATCTGTAGCAGGACACAGTGTCATTGTGGAGACATCTGTAGCAGGACACAGTGTCATTGTGGAGACATCTGTAGCAGGACACAGTGTCATTGTGGAGACATCTGTAGCAGGACACAGTGTCATTGTGGAGACATCTGTAGCAGGACACAGTGTCATTGTGGAGACATCTGTAGCAGGACACAGTGTCATTGTGGAGACATCTGTAGCAGGACATAGTGTCATTGTGGAGACATCTGTAACAGGACACAGTGTCATTGTGGAGACATCTGTAGCAGGACACAGTGTCATTGTGGAGACATCTGTAGCAGGACACAGTGTCATTGTGGAGACATCTGTAGCAGGACACAGTGTCATTGTGGAGACATCTGTAGCAGGCCATAGTGTCATTGTGGAGACATCTGTAGCAGGACATAGTGTCATTTTGGAGACATCTGTAGCAGGACACAGTGTCATTGTGGAGACATCTGTAGCAGGACACAGTGTCATTGTGGAGACATCTGTAGCAGGACACAGTGTCATTGTGGAGACATCTGTAGCAGGACACAGTGTCATTGTGGAGACATCTGTAGCAGGACACAGTGTCATTGTGGAGACATCTGTAGCAGGACACAGTGTCATTGTGGAGACATCTGTAGCAGGACACAGTGTCATTGTGGAGACATCTGTAGCAGGACACAGTGTCATTGTGGAGACATCTGTAGCAGGACACAGTGTCATTGTGGAGACATCTGTAGCAGGACACAGTGTCATTGTGGAGACATCTGTAGCAGGACACAGTGTCATTGTGGAGACATCTGTAGCAGGACACAGTGTCATTGTGGAGACATCTGTAGCAGGACATAGTGTCATTGTGGAGACATCTGTAGCAGGACACAGTGTCATTGTGGAGACATCTGTAGCAGGACACAGTGTCATTGTGGAGACATCTGTAGCAGGACACAGTGTCATTGTGGAGACATCTGTAGCAGGACATAGTGTCATTGTGGAGACATCTGTAGCAGGACACAGTGTCACTGTGGAGACATCTGTAGCAGGACACAGTGTCATTGTGGAGACATCTGTAGCAGGACACAGTGTCACTGTGGAGACATCTGTAGCAGGACACAGTGTCATTGTGGAGACATCTGTAGCAGGACACAGTGTCACTGTGGAGACATCTGTAGCAGGACACAGTGTCATTGTGGAGACATCTGTAGCAGGACACAGTGTCATTGTGGAGACATCTGTAGCAGGACACAGTGTCATTGTGGAGACATCTGTAGCAGGCCATAGTGTCATTGTGGAGACATCTGTAGCAGGACATAGTGTCATTTTGGAGACATCTGTAGCAGGACACAGTGTCATTGTGGAGACATCTGTAGCAGGACACAGTGTCATTGTGGAGACATCTGTAGCAGGACACAGTGTCACTGTGGAGACATCTGTAGCAGGACACAGTGTCATTGTGGAGACATCTGTAGCAGGACACAGTGTCATTGTGGAGACATCTGTAGCAGGACACAGTGTCATTGTGGAGACATCTGTAGCAGGACACAGTGTCATTGTGGAGACATCTGTAGCAGGACACAGTGTCATTGTGGAGACATCTGTAGCAGGACACAGTGTCATTGTGGAGACATCTGTAGCAGGACACAGTGTCATTGTGGAGACATCTGTAGCAGGACACAGTGTCATTGTGGAGACATCTGTAGCAGGACACAGTGTCATTGTGGAGACATCTGTAGCAGGACACAGTGTCATTGTGGAGACATCTGTAGCAGGACACAGTGTCATTGTGGAGACATCTGTAGCAGGACATAGTGTCATTGTGGAGACATCTGTAGCAGGACATAGTGTCATTGTGGAGACATCTGTAGCAGGACACAGTGTCATTGTGGAGACATCTGTAGCAGGACACAGTGTCATTGTGGAGACATCTGTAGCAGGACACAGTGTCATTGTGGAGACATCTGTAGCAGGACACAGTGTCATTGTGGAGACATCTGTAGCAGGACACAGTGTCATTGTGGAGACATCTGTAGCAGGACACAGTGTCATTGTGGAGACATCTGTAGCAGGACACAGTGTCATTGTGGAGACATCTGTAGCAGGACACAGTGTCATTGTGGAGACATCTGTAGCAGGACACAGTGTCATTGTGGAGACATCTGTAGCAGGACATAGTGTCATTGTGGAGACATCTGTAGCAGGACATAGTGTCATTGTGGAGACATCTGTAGCAGGACACAGTGTCATTGTGGAGACATCTGTAGCAGGACACAGTGTCATTGTGGAGACATCTGTAGCAGGACACAGTGTCATTGTGGAGACATCTGTAGCAGGACACAGTGTCATTGTGGAGACATCTGTAGCAGGACACAGTGTCATTGTGGAGACATCTGTAGCAGGACACAGTGTCATTGTGGAGACATCTGTAGCAGGACACAGTGTCATTGTGGAGACATCTGTAGCAGGACACAGTGTCATTGTGGAGACATCTGTAGCAGGACACAGTGTCATTGTGGAGACATCTGTAGCAGGACACAGTGTCATTGTGGAGACATCTGTAGCAGGACATAGTGTCATTGTGGAGACATCTGTAGCAGGACACAGTGTCATTGTGGAGACATCTGTAGCAGGACACAGTGTCATTGTGGAGACATCTGTAGCAGGACACAGTGTCATTGTGGAGACATCTGTAGCAGGACACAGTGTCATTGTGGAGACATCTGTAGCAGGACACAGTGTCATTGTGGAGACATCTGTAGCAGGACACAGTGTCATTGTGGAGACATCTGTAGCAGGACACAGTGTCATTGTGGAGACATCTGTAGCAGGACATAGTGTCATTGTGGAGACATCTGTAGCAGGACACAGTGTCATTGTGGAGACATCTGTAGCAGGACACAGTGTCATTGTGGAGACATCTGTAGCAGGACACAGTGTCATTGTGGAGACATCTGTAGCAGGCCATAGTGTCATTGTGGAGACATCTGTAGCAGGACACAGTGTCACTGTGGAGACATCTGTAGCAGGACACAGTGTCATTGTGGAGACATCTGTAGCAGGACACAGTGTCACTGTGGAGACATCTGTAGCAGGACACAGTGTCATTGTGGAGACATCTGTAGCAGGACACAGTGTCACTGTGGAGACATCTGTAGCAGGACACAGTGTCACTGTGGAGACATCTGTAGCAGGACACAGTGTCATTGTGGAGACATCTGTAGCAGGACACAGTGTCATTGTGGAGACATCTGTAGCAGGACATAGTGTCATTGTGGAGACATCTGTAGCAGGACATAGTGTCATTGTGGAGACATCTGTAGCAGGACACAGTGTCATTGTGGAGACATCTGTAGCAGGACACAGTGTCATTGTGGAGACATCTGTAGCAGGACACAGTGTCATTGTGGAGACATCTGTAGCAGGACACAGTGTCATTGTGGAGACATCTGTAGCAGGACACAGTGTCATTGTGGAGACATCTGTAGCAGGACACAGTGTCATTGTGGAGACATCTGTAGCAGGACACAGTGTCATTGTGGAGACATCTGTAGCAGGACACAGTGTCATTGTGGAGACATCTGTAGCAGGACACAGTGTCATTGTGGAGACATCTGTAGCAGGACACAGTGTCATTGTGGAGACATCTGTAGCAGGACACAGTGTCATTGTGGAGACATCTGTAGCAGGACACAGTGTCATTGTGGAGACATCTGTAGCAGGACACAGTGTCATTGTGGAGACATCTGTAGCAGGACACAGTGTCATTGTGGAGACATCTGTAGCAGGCCATAGTGTCATTGTGGAGACATCTGTAGCAGGACATAGTGTCATTGTGGAGACATCTGTAGCAGGACACAGTGTCATTGTGGAGACATCTGTAGCAGGACATAGTGTCATTGTGGAGACATCTGTAGCAGGACACAGTGTCATTGTGGAGACATCTGTAGCAGGACACAGTGTCATTGTGGAGACATCTGTAGCAGGACACAGTGTCATTGTGGAGACATCTGTAGCAGGACACAGTGTCATTGTGGAGACATCTGTAGCAGGACATAGTGTCATTGTGGAGACATCTGTAGCAGGACATAGTGTCATTGTGGAGACATCTGTAGCAGGACATAGTGTCATTGTGGAGACATCTGTAGCAGGACATAGTGTCATTGTGGAGACATCTGTAGCAGGACACAGTGTCATTGTGGAGACATCTGTAGCAGGACACAGTGTCATTGTGGAGACATCTGTAGCAGGACACAGTGTCATTGTGGAGACATCTGTAGCAGGACACAGTGTCATTGTGGAGACATCTGTAGCAGGACACAGTGTCATTGTGGAGACATCTGTAGCAGGACACAGTGTCATTGTGGAGACATCTGTAGCAGGACACAGTGTCATTGTGGAGACATCTGTAGCAGGACACAGTGTCATTGTGGAGACATCTGTAGCAGGACACAGTGTCATTGTGGAGACATCTGTAGCAGGACACAGTGTCATTGTGGAGACATCTGTAGCAGGACACAGTGTCATTGTGGAGACATCTGTAGCAGGACATAGTGTCATTGTGGAGACATCTGTAGCAGGACACAGTGTCATTGTGGAGACATCTGTAGCAGGACACAGTGTCATTGTGGAGACATCTGTAGCAGGACACAGTGTCATTGTGGAGACATCTGTAGCAGGACATAGTGTCATTGTGGAGACATCTGTAGCAGGACACAGTGTCACTGTGGAGACATCTGTAGCAGGACACAGTGTCATTGTGGAGACATCTGTAGCAGGACACAGTGTCACTGTGGAGACATCTGTAGCAGGACACAGTGTCATTGTGGAGACATCTGTAGCAGGACACAGTGTCACTGTGGAGACATCTGTAGCAGGACACAGTGTCACTGTGGAGACATCTGTAGCAGGACACAGTGTCATTGTGGAGACATCTGTAGCAGGACACAGTGTCATTGTGGAGACATCTGTAGCAGGCCATAGTGTCATTGTGGAGACATCTGTAGCAGGACATAGTGTCATTTTGGAGACATCTGTAGCAGGACACAGTGTCATTGTGGAGACATCTGTAGCAGGACACAGTGTCATTGTGGAGACATCTGTAGCAGGACACAGTGTCACTGTGGAGACATCTGTAGCAGGACACAGTGTCATTGTGGAGACATCTGTAGCAGGACACAGTGTCATTGTGGAGACATCTGTAGCAGGACACAGTGTCATTGTGGAGACATCTGTAGCAGGACACAGTGTCATTGTGGAGACATCTGTAGCAGGACACAGTGTCATTGTGGAGACATCTGTAGCAGGACATAGTGTCATTGTGGAGACATCTGTAGCAGGACATAGTGTCATTGTGGAGACATCTGTAGCAGGACACAGTGTCATTGTGGAGACATCTGTAGCAGGACACAGTGTCATTGTGGAGACATCTGTAGCAGGACACAGTGTCATTGTGGAGACATCTGTAGCAGGACACAGTGTCATTGTGGAGACATCTGTAGCAGGACACAGTGTCATTGTGGAGACATCTGTAGCAGGACACAGTGTCATTGTGGAGACATCTGTAGCAGGACACAGTGTCATTGTGGAGACATCTGTAGCAGGACACAGTGTCATTGTGGAGACATCTGTAGCAGGACACAGTGTCATTGTGGAGACATCTGTAGCAGGACACAGTGTCATTGTGGAGACATCTGTAGCAGGACACAGTGTCATTGTGGAGACATCTGTAGCAGGACACAGTGTCATTGTGGAGACATCTGTAGCAGGACACAGTGTCATTGTGGAGACATCTGTAGCAGGACACAGTGTCATTGTGGAGACATCTGTAGCAGGACACAGTGTCATTGTGGAGACATCTGTAGCAGGACACAGTGTCATTGTGGAGACATCTGTAGCAGGACACAGTGTCATTGTGGAGACATCTGTAGCAGGACACAGTGTCATTGTGGAGACATCTGTAGCAGGACATAGTGTCATTGTGGAGACATCTGTAGCAGGACACAGTGTCATTGTGGAGACATCTGTAGCAGGACACAGTGTCATTGTGGAGACATCTGTAGCAGGACACAGTGTCATTGTGGAGACATCTGTAGCAGGCCATAGTGTCATTGTGGAGACATCTGTAGCAGGACACAGTGTCACTGTGGAGACATCTGTAGCAGGACACAGTGTCATTGTGGAGACATCTGTAGCAGGACACAGTGTCACTGTGGAGACATCTGTAGCAGGACACAGTGTCATTGTGGAGACATCTGTAGCAGGACACAGTGTCACTGTGGAGACATCTGTAGCAGGACACAGTGTCACTGTGGAGACATCTGTAGCAGGACACAGTGTCATTGTGGAGACATCTGTAGCAGGACACAGTGTCATTGTGGAGACATCTGTAGCAGGCCATAGTGTCATTGTGGAGACATCTGTAGCAGGACATAGTGTCATTTTGGAGACATCTGTAGCAGGACACAGTGTCATTGTGGAGACATCTGTAGCAGGACACAGTGTCATTGTGGAGACATCTGTAGCAGGACACAGTGTCACTGTGGAGACATCTGTAGCAGGACACAGTGTCATTGTGGAGACATCTGTAGCAGGACACAGTGTCATTGTGGAGACATCTGTAGCAGGACACAGTGTCATTGTGGAGACATCTGTAGCAGGACACAGTGTCATTGTGGAGACATCTGTAGCAGGACACAGTGTCATTGTGGAGACATCTGTAGCAGGACACAGTGTCATTGTGGAGACATCTGTAGCAGGACACAGTGTCATTGTGGAGACATCTGTAGCAGGACACAGTGTCATTGTGGAGACATCTGTAGCAGGACACAGTGTCATTGTGGAGACATCTGTAGCAGGACACAGTGTCATTGTGGAGACATCTGTAGCAGGACACAGTGTCATTGTGGAGACATCTGTAGCAGGCCATAGTGTCATTGTGGAGACATCTGTAGCAGGACATAGTGTCATTGTGGAGACATCTGTAGCAGGACACAGTGTCATTGTGGAGACATCTGTAGCAGGACATAGTGTCATTGTGGAGACATCTGTAGCAGGACACAGTGTCATTGTGGAGACATCTGTAGCAGGACATAGTGTCATTGTGGAGACATCTGTAGCAGGACACAATGTCATTGTGGAGACATCTGTAGCAGGACACAATGTCATTGTGGAGACATCTGTAGCAGGACATAGTGTCATTGTGGAGACATCTGTAGCAGGACATAGTGTCATTGTGGAGACATCTGTAGCAGGACATAGTGTCATTGTGGAGACATCTGTAGCAGGACATAGTGTCATTGTGGAGACATCTGTAGCAGGACATAGTGTCATTGTGGAGACATCTGTAGCAGGACACAGTGTCATTGTGGAGACATCTGTAGCAGGACACAGTGTCATTGTGGAGACATCTGTAGCAGGACACAGTGTCATTGTGGAGACATCTGTAGCAGGACACAGTGTCATTGTGGAGACATCTGTAGCAGGACACAGTGTCATTGTGGAGACATCTGTAGCAGGACACAGTGTCATTGTGGAGACATCTGTAGCAGGACACAGTGTCATTGTGGAGACATCTGTAGCAGGACACAGTGTCATTGTGGAGACATCTGTAGCAGGACACAGTGTCATTGTGGAGACATCTGTAGCAGGACACAGTGTCATTGTGGAGACATCTGTAGCAGGACATAGTGTCATTGTGGAGACATCTGTAGCAGGACACAGTGTCATTGTGGAGACATCTGTAGCAGGACACAGTGTCATTGTGGAGACATCTGTAGCAGGACACAGTGTCATTGTGGAGACATCTGTAGCAGGACATAGTGTCATTGTGGAGACATCTGTAGCAGGACACAGTGTCACTGTGGAGACATCTGTAGCAGGACACAGTGTCATTGTGGAGACATCTGTAGCAGGACACAGTGTCACTGTGGAGACATCTGTAGCAGGACACAGTGTCATTGTGGAGACATCTGTAGCAGGACACAGTGTCACTGTGGAGACATCTGTAGCAGGACACAGTGTCACTGTGGAGACATCTGTAGCAGGACACAGTGTCATTGTGGAGACATCTGTAGCAGGACACAGTGTCATTGTGGAGACATCTGTAGCAGGCCATAGTGTCATTGTGGAGACATCTGTAGCAGGACATAGTGTCATTTTGGAGACATCTGTAGCAGGACACAGTGTCATTGTGGAGACATCTGTAGCAGGACACAGTGTCATTGTGGAGACATCTGTAGCAGGACACAGTGTCACTGTGGAGACATCTGTAGCAGGACACAGTGTCATTGTGGAGACATCTGTAGCAGGACACAGTGTCATTGTGGAGACATCTGTAGCAGGACACAGTGTCATTGTGGAGACATCTGTAGCAGGACACAGTGTCATTGTGGAGACATCTGTAGCAGGACACAGTGTCATTGTGGAGACATCTGTAGCAGGACACAGTGTCATTGTGGAGACATCTGTAGCAGGACACAGTGTCATTGTGGAGACATCTGTAGCAGGACACAGTGTCATTGTGGAGACATCTGTAGCAGGACACAGTGTCATTGTGGAGACATCTGTAGCAGGACACAGTGTCATTGTGGAGACATCTGTAGCAGGACACAGTGTCATTGTGGAGACATCTGTAGCAGGCCATAGTGTCATTGTGGAGACATCTGTAGCAGGACATAGTGTCATTGTGGAGACATCTGTAGCAGGACACAGTGTCATTGTGGAGACATCTGTAGCAGGACATAGTGTCATTGTGGAGACATCTGTAGCAGGACACAGTGTCATTGTGGAGACATCTGTAGCAGGACATAGTGTCATTGTGGAGACATCTGTAGCAGGACACAATGTCATTGTGGAGACATCTGTAGCAGGACACAATGTCATTGTGGAGACATCTGTAGCAGGACATAGTGTCATTGTGGAGACATCTGTAGCAGGACATAGTGTCATTGTGGAGACATCTGTAGCAGGACATAGTGTCATTGTGGAGACATCTGTAGCAGGACACAGTGTCATTGTGGAGACATCTGTAACAGGACATAGTGTCATTGTGGAGACATCTGTAGCAGGACATAGTGTCATTGTGGAGACATCTGTAGCAGGACATAGTGTCATTGTGGTGACATCTGTAGCAGGACACAGTGTCATTGTGGAGACATCTGTAGCAGGACATAGTGTCATTGTGGAGACATCTGTAGCAGGACACAGTGTCACTGTGGAGACATCTGTAGCAGGACACAGTGTCATTGTGGAGACACAGGCAACTCCGTTACACAGTACAGTAATAATGACTGGAGTCTGGGGAAAACTGAAGTCCATGCACATCTCTCTCTCTCTCTCTCACTCACTCTCTCTCACTCTCTCTGTCTCTCTCTCTCGACCCCCCGCCCCGTCTCTCTCTCTCTCTCTCTCTCTCTCTCTCTCTCGTTCTCTCTCTCTCTCTCTCTTCCTCCCTCTCTCTCTCTCGCTTCCCCCTCTGTCTCTCTCTCTCTCTCTCTCACTCTCTCTCTCACTCTCTCTGTCTATCTCTCTCTCGCTTCCCCCTCTCTGACTGTCTCTCTCCCTGTCTCTCTCTCTCCCACTTACCCCTCTCTCTCTCTCTCTCTCTCTCTCTCTCTCTCTTGCTTACCTCTCTCTCTCTCTCTCTCTCTCTCTCTCTCTCTCTTGCTCACTCTCTCTCTCCCTCTCTCTCTCTCTCTCTCTCTCTCTCTCTCCTGCTTACTCTCTCTCTCAATTAAATTAAATTCAAGGGGCTTTATTGGCATGGGAAGTTCTAAATATCATATTACGTCAATATACAGTGTTGTAACGATGTGCAAATAGTTAAAGTACAATAAGGAAAATAAATTGACTTAAATGGGTTGTATTTTCACCCAACAGATATGGGAGTTTATCCAAATTGTGTAATCTGTGATCTGTGTAATCTGAGGGAAATATGTGTCTCTAATATGGTCATACATTTGGCAGGAGATTAAGTGCAGCTCAGTTTCCACCTCATTTTGTGGACAGTGTGCACATAGCCTGTCGTCTCTTGAGAACCACGTCTGCCAACGGCAGCCTTTCTCAATAGCAAGATGTCTCTCACTAATTTTGGGTCAGTCACAGTGGTCAGGTATTCTGCCGCTGTGTACTCTCTGT
>NW_027011359.1:0-5000 GCF_036934945.1 Oncorhynchus masou masou | reverse complement strand
GTTTACACTTTCACTTTCACAGTGAAACATTTTGTCCCTGAAATTGTATATATATATTGTAATTTGTTGTTGCCCAATTATTTTTGGTAGATTTCCATACTACTCTCCTTCCATCTATAGCATGTCTTAATATTATTCAAATCCTTTGCTTTGATGCCTCATAATTGAGTATGGCTCTGTTCAATTAGAGTGTGATTTTGCTGTGATCTGACAGGGGTGTCAGTGGGCTGACTGTGAACGCTCTGAGAGACTCTGGGTTGAGGTCAGTGATAAAGTAGTCTACAGTACTACTGCCAAGAGATGGGCTATATTTGTACCAACCATTGGAGTCCACTCGAAGCCAACCATTGACTATGTACATACCCAGCTTGCGACAGAGCTGCAGGAGTTGTGACCTGTTTTGTTGGTTATGTTGTCATAGTTGTGTCTAGGGGTGCATATGGGGGATAGAATGCTGTCACCTCCTGGCAGGTGTTTGTCCCCCTGTGTGCTGAGGGTGTCAGGTTCTTGTCCAGTTCTGGCATTTAGGTCGCCACAGACTAGTACACGACCCTGGGCCTGAAAATGGTTGATCTCCCCCTCTAAGATGGAGAAGCTGTCATCTTTAAAGTGTAGCGATTCTATTGGGGGGATATAGGTAGCACACATGAGGACATGTTTCTCTGTTGAGATCATTTCTTTATTAATATCTAGCCAGATGTAAATTGCTCCTGTTTTGACAAATTTAACAGACTGGGTTAGGGCTGCTCTACACCAAATTAGCATACCCCTGAATCTCTTCCCTGTTTCACACCTGGTAGTTTGGTGGATGGGACTACCAGCTCTCTGTAGCCTAGAGGGCAACCAGTGCTCCAGGGCATGCCTAGTTTTTAGGCACCAGAACTTAGCCACTTTGTGTTTGGGAACAAGTTTTTCCTCTTGAATGTATTTTCCATTTGAGTCAATGAGGAGCACAATCTCTGGCTTTTGTGTGTCCTCAGTGGATGTGTGTGGGTTGTCAAAAGAGCTGTCAGGGGAGCTGACAGGAGCCTGTTAAGAGGGTCCTGTGTGGCTCAGTCGGTAGAGCATGGCGCTTGCAACGCCAAGCGTCGTGGGTTCGATTCCCGCTGGGACAACCCATATGTAAAAGTAGTGGCCCCAGCCGACTTGTAAGTCGCTTTGGACAAAAGCGTCTGCTAAATGGGATATATTATAAGAGGGGTGGGGTCTGTTGGGTTGGTGGATCCTGTCCCATTGTTGTGTTGGGGTGGGGGGTGGGGGCGGGGGGTTGTTGTTGTGCTGGTCTGTTTTGTGGGTTGGTTCTGTTTGTATTGTGTGGACTAGCTCTCTGAGCTCCACCGTGTATCTCGCTCTGTCTGTGTGTCTGTCTATCTCTCTCTCTCTCCCTCTCTTTCTCTCCCTCTGTCTCTCTCTCTCTCCCTCTCTTTCTCTCCCTGTCTCTCCCTCTCCCTCTGTCTCTCTCCCTCCTGTCTCTCTCTCTCTCCCTCTCTCTTTCTCTGTCTCTCCCTCTCCATCTGTCTCTCTCTCTCTCTCCCTCTGTCTCTCCCTCTGTCTCTCCATCTGTCTCTCCCTCTCCCTCTCTCTCTGTCTCACTCTCTCTGTCTCTGTCTCTCTCTCTCTCTATCTCTGTCTCTCTCTCTCCCTCTCTCCCTCTCTCTCTCAAATCAAATCAAATCAAAAGTATTTATACAGCCCTTCGTACATCAGCTGATATCTCAAAGTGCTGTACAGAAACCCAGCCTAAAACCCCAAACAGCAAGCAATGCAGGTGTAGAAGCACGGTGGCTAGGAAAAACTCACTAGAAAAGCCAAAACCTAGGAAAAACCTAGAGAGGAACCAGGCTATCAGGGGTGGCCAGTCCTCTTCTGGCTGTGCCGGGTGGAGATTATAACAGAAAATGGCCAAGATGTTCAAATGTTCATAAATGACCAGCATGGTCAAATAATAATAATCACAGTAGTTGTCGAGGGTGCAGCAAGGCAGCACCTCAGGAGTAAATGTCAGTTGGCTTTTCATAGCCGATCATTCAGAGTATCTCTACCGCTCCTGCTGTCTCTAGAGAGTTGAAAACAGCAGGTCTGGGACAGGTAGCACGTCCGGTGAACAGGTCAGGATTCCATAGCCGCAGGCAGAGCAGTTGAAACTGGGGCAGCAGCACGGCCAGATGGACTGGGGACAGCAAGGAGTCATCATGTCAGATAGTCCTGAGGCATGGTCCTAGGGCTCAGGTCCTCGAGAGAGAGAAAGAAAGAGAGAATTAGAGAGAGATACTTAAATTGACACACAGGACACCGGATAGGACAGGAGAAGTACTCCAGATATAACAAACTGACTCCCAGCCCCCGACACACAAACTACTGCAGCATAAATACTGGAGCCTGAGACAGGGAGGGGTCAGGAGACACTGTGGCCCCATCCGATGATACCCCCTCCCCATGTCTCTCTCCCTTTCTCTCTCTCTTCCCCCTTTTCTGTCTGTCTCTCTCCCTCCCTCTCTCAGCTCCTTACCACAGCATAATGAGAGTAGAGAAGGATGATCTGTGTGAATACTTGAGAAGGTATTCATGAGCTCAATGAGTTGATTTCCTCACTGATACGATGGGAGGTTATATCTGTATATTTATGTGTTTGTAGATGGATGGTTGGAGAGTAAAAATTGATTTACTTCTTGCTGTGAGATTAAGGCTTGTTTCTCGTTCCCCATTCTGGTTGATGATCAACCCTCTCAACGTTCCCCATTCTGGTTGATGATCAACCTCTCAACGTTCCCCATTCTGGCTGATGATGAGTCCCTCAAGTCAACAGTCCCTCGTTTTGATTGGCATTGCTTACTGTTTGTAATGCTTGTTCCTTGTATTGCAGATAAGGAGACGTTTGGAGCGTACACTTTATCATGATGTGCCACTACGGCAGACACATCTTACTACTCACGAGATGTATTATATAGGTAATGTGTGCTACCAGTAATGTATTGTATTGGTATTGGTAATGTGTGCTAACAGTAATGTATTGTATTGGTAATGTGTGCTAACAGTAATGCATTGTATTGGTATTGGTAATGTGTGCTAACAGTAATGTATAGTATTGGTAATGTATGCTAACAGTAATGTATTCTATTGGTATTGGTAATGTGTGCTAACAGTAATGCATTGTATTGGTATTGGTAATGTGTGCTAACAGTAATGTATTGTATTGGTAATGTATGCTAACAGTAATGCATTGTATTGGTATTGGTAATGTGTGCTAACAGTAATGTATTGTATTGGTAATGTGTGCTAACAGTAATGTATAGTATTGGTAATGTGTGCTAACAGTAATGTATTCTATTGGTATTGTATGCTAACAGGAATGCATTCTATTGGTAATGTGTGCTAACAGTAATGTATTCTCTTGGTATTGTATGCTAACAGTAATGCATTATATTGGTAATGTAAATACGAAGAGGTTGGCCCTCCCATTTCCCTGATGCACCTCAACACTCACATATTAATGTTTATTTTACTTTCTGTAATGTACTAATGTACTAATCAACTTGTAATGTATTATTCCAGTAATGTATGTTGTTTGTAATGTAGATAAGGAGAGCCTGGTCCTCCCAAGTCCTGATACATTGTCACCTCTGTCTCTGATTGTAATGTAGATAAGGAGAGCCTGGTCCTCCCACGTCCTGATACATCATCACCTCTGTCTCTGATTGTAATGTAGATAAGGAGAGCCTGGTCCTCCCACGTCCTGATACATCATCACCTCTGTCTCTGATTGTAATGTAGGTAAGGAGAGCCTGGTCCTCCCACATCCTGATACATCATCACCTCTGTCTCTGATTGTAATGTAGATAAGGAGAGCCTGGTCCTCCCAGGTCCTGATACATCATCACCTCTGTCTCTGATTGTAATGTAGATAAGGAGAGCCTGGTCCTCCCAGGTCCTGATACATCATCACCTCTGTCTCTGATTGTAATGTAGATAAGGAGAGCCTGGTCCTCCCACGTCCTGATACATCATCACCTCTGTCTCTGATTGTAATGTAGATAAGGAGAGCCTGGTCCTCCCACGTCCTGATACATCATCACCTCTGTCTCTGATTGTAATGTAGATAAGGAGAGCCTGGTCCTCCCACGTCCTGATATGTCATCACCTCTGTCTCTGATTGTAATGTAGATAAGGAGAGCCTGGTCCTCCCAGGTCCTGATATGTCATCACCTCTGTCTCTGATTGTAATGTAGATAAGGAGAGCCTGGTCCTCCCACGTCCTGATATGTCATCACCTCTGTCTCTGATTGTAATGTAGATAAGGAGAGCCTGGGCCTCCCACGTCCTGATACATTGTCACCTCTGTCTCTGATTGTAATGTAGATAAGGAGAGCCTGGGCCTCCCACGTCCTGATACATTGTCACCTCTGTCTCTGATTGTAATGTAGATAAAGAGAGCCTGGTCCTCCCATCGTCATGATACATCATCACCTCTGTCTCTGATTGTAATGTAGATAAGGAGAGCCTGGTCCTCCCAAGTCCTGATACATCATCACCTCTGTCTCTGATTGTAATGTAGATAAGGAGAGCCTGGTCCTCCCACGTCCTGATACATCATCACCTCTGTCTCTGATTGTAATGTAGATAAGGAGAGCCTGGGCCTCCCACGTCCTGATATGTCATCACCTCTGTCTCTGATTGTAATGTAGATAAGGAGAGCATGGTCCTCCCACGTCCTGATATGTCATCACCTCTGTCTCTGATTGTAATGTAGATAAGGAGAGCCTGGTCCTCCCAGGTCCTGATACATTGTCACCTCTGTCTCTGATTGTAATGTAGATAAGGAGAGCCTGGTCCTCCCACGTCCTGATATGTCATCACCTCTGTCTCTGATTGTAATGTAGATAAGGAGAGCCTGGGCCTCCCACGTCCTGATATGTCATCACCTCTGTCTCTGATTGTAATGTAGATAAGGAGAGCCTGGTCCTCCCAGGTCCTGATACATCGTCACCTCTGTCTCTGATTCA
>NW_027011358.1:20000-24506 GCF_036934945.1 Oncorhynchus masou masou | reverse complement strand
AGTTATATTAGTAATGGGTAATGGTTGGTGCCTGGTTATATTAGTAATGGGTAATGGTTGGTGCCTGGTTATATTAGTAATGGGTAATGGTTGGTGCCTGGTTATATTAGTAATGGGTAATGGTTGGTGCCTAGTTATATTAGTAATGGGTAATGGTTTAATGGGTAATGGTTGGTGCCTGGTTATATTAGTAATGGGTAATGGTTGGTGCCTAGTTATATTAAGTAATGGTAATGGTTGGGGCCTAGTTATATTAGTAATGGGTAATGGTTGGTGCCTAGTTATATTAGTAATGGGTAATGTTTGGTGCCTAGTTATATTAGTAACGGGTAATGTTTGGTGCCTAGTTATATTAGTAACGGGTAATGGTTGGTGCCTAGTTATGTTAGTAATGGGTAATGGTTGGTGCCTGGTTATATTAGTAATGGGTAATGTTTGGTGCCTAGTTATATTAGTAACGGGTAATGGTTGGTGCCTAGTTATATTAGTAATGGGTAATGGTTGTTAGAAGTGTAGCTACTTCATATAAATACAAATCGTTTTCTTGCTTAATTATTCAAGAAGTGGTAAATGTAAATGTGTTGTTTAATAATATGAGGTTGTTTGTGCGTGTGCGTAGGTGTGTGTGTATGTGTGCGTAGGTGTCTGTGCATAGGTGTGTATGTGTGCGTAGGTGTGTGTGTATGTGTGCGTAGGTGTGTGTGCATAGGTGTGTATGTGTGCGTAGGTAGTGTGTGTATGTGCGTAGGTGTGTAGGTGCGTGTGCGTAGGTGTGTGTGTGTGTGTTTGCTTACAGTACTTCCAGGCTCCTCAGTGCTCTGGAAAGCTCCGTCCTCGATGCAGCTGATGTGGTTCTTATCCAACTGACTGGAGACACAATAGGGCAGAAAGCATTAAAACACACACACACACACACACACACACACACACACACACACACACACACACACACACACACACACACACACACACACACACACACACACACACACACACACACACACACACACACACACACACACACACACACACACACACACACAAACACGCATCGCACGCACGCACGCACGCACGCACGCACGCGTGCACGCACGCACACACACACACACACACACACACACACACACACACACACACACACACACACACACACACACACACACACACACAGACAAACAAATGTTCAATACACTGCAACACGGTCCTGTTCTCCATCCCTCCCTCTCTCTTTCTCTCTCCTTTCTCACACCCATTTTAAACAGTCACATTATTAAATGTTTTGTATTAAAGGTCATCAATAAACATAATCTTTCCAATAAAAGCTACTCAGCACAACGCCCCAATGATCTAAAGCACTGGCATCAATCTTACAATCTACAATAGCATTTTGCCTATAGACCAGATATAATCACACCCTGATAGTCTCTCCTCAGGGGGCAGATACAACCACACCCTGATAGTCTCCTCCCTCAGAGGGCAGATATAATCACACCCCGACACCCTCTCCTCAGAGGGCAGAGATATAATCACACCCTGACACCCTCTCCTCAGAGGGCAGATATATATCACACCCTGACAGTGTGAGTAGGAGCCAGACTGTGCATACACTTTATATACTGTGATAGCACCATCAATCAGAGGAGAGAGAAGGAGGGAGTGTTGTGTGTGTGTGTGTGTGTGTGTGTGTGTGTGTGTGTGTGTGTGTGTGTGTGTGTGTGTGTGTGTGTGTGTGTGTGTGTGTGTGTGTGTGTGTGTGTGTGTGTGTGTGTGTGTGTGTGTGTGTGTGTGTGTGTGTGTGTGTGTGTTGTGATGATTTCCAGTGATAGCAGTATAAATCACAGCTCCATCTGTGAACAGCTAACCCACTCCATCGTTGTGATATACAGATCTACTGTCCCTAGAGCCACCTAACTGACTGGGGCTATGCTCATTAACATACACAGAGGTGACAGACAGGGAGGCCCAATACCACGTCTGTGTATATCTGTGTGTGTCTGTGTGTGTGTGTCAGTGTATATGTGTGTATGACACTGATCTGTTACTATCGGAACATGAAGACAAAAACAGGATTTTATGAACATGTTCTTCCTTTGTCTTGGTGTTATATGAGATCGTAACGTTATGAAAATATGTTGAGTTAGTATTGAGAGTGAAAAGATATTCATCATCCATCCATTCATCATTCATTCATTCATTCATCCATCCATTCATTCATTCATTCACCAATCATCCATTCATCCATTCATTCATTCTTTCATTCATCAGTTCATTCATTCATTCATTCAATCATTCATCCATTCATCCATTCAATTCATCCACCCACCCACCCACCCATCCACCCATCCATCCATTCATCCATTCATCTATTCATTCATGCATTCATTCATTCATTCATAAATGTAACTTGATCCAATCATCCATCCATCCATTAATCTATCCAATCATCCATCCATTAATTTATTCATTCATCCATCCATTCATCCAATCATTTATTCATCCATCCATCCATTTATTCATCCATCCATCCATTCATTAATTTATTCATCCATCAGTCCATTAATTTCATTCATTCATCCATCCATCCATTAATTTATTCATCCATTCATCCATTTATTCATCCATCCATCCATCCATTCATTTATTAATCCATCCAGCCATTAATATATTCATCCATCCATTCATTTATTCATCCATCCCTTTATTTATTCATCCATCCATCCATTAATTCATTCATCCATCCAAACATGAATTTGTTCATCCATACATACATTAATTCACAATTTCTTCATTAATGTACTAATCTGAGACTGAAGATTCCCTCACAGGTTCTTGATGTCTGTAGCTCCTCTGAAAGCCTTTCTGGGGATGGACTGGATGTTGTTCTCACTCAGATCTCTGTGAAAACAACAACATGAGAGCATTAGATCAAAGACACTGTTACACAACCGTTAGAAGCTAACACACATGTTACCCAGCCCGGATAGAGAGGGTTATGTAGGAGGAACACCACCCAGCCAGGATAGATAGAGGGCTATGTAGGAGGAAAACCACCCAGCCAGGATATATAGAGGGCTATGTAGGAGGAAAACCATCCAGCCAGGATAGATAGAGGGCTATGTAGGAGGAAAACTACCTAGCCAGGATAGATAGAGGGCTATGTAGGAGGAAACCACCCAGCCAGGATAGATAGAGGGCTATGTAGGAGGAAAACCACCTAGCCAGGATAGATAGAGGGCTATGTAGGAGGAAAACCACCCAGCCAGGATAGATAGAGGGCTATGGAGGAGGAAAACCACCCAGCCAGGATAGATAGAGGGCTATGTAGGAGGAAAACTACCTAGCCAGGATAGATAGAGGGCTATGTAGGAGGAAAACCACCCAGCCAGGATAGATAGAGGGCTATGTAGGAGGGAAAACCACCTAGCCAGGATAGATAGAGGGCTATGTAGGAGGAAAACCACCCAGCCAGGATAGATAGAGGGCTATGTAGGAGAGAAACCACCCAGCCAGGATAGATAGAGGGCTATGTAGGAGGAAAACCACCTAGCCAGTATAGATAGAGGGCTATGTAGGAGGAAAACCACCCAGCCAGGATGAGATAGAGGGCTATGTAGGGGAGGAAAACTACCTAGCCAGGATAGATAGAGGGCTATGTAGGAGGAAAACCACCCAGCCAGGATAGATAGAGGGCTATGGTAGGAGGAAAACCACCTAGCCAGGATAGATAGAGGGGCTATGTGGGAGGAAACCACCCAGCCAGGATAGATAGAGGGCTATGTAGAGGAAAACCACCCAGCCAGGATAGATGAGAGAGCCATGTAGGAGGAAAACCACCTAGCCAGTATAGATGAGGGCTATGTAGGAGGAAAACTTCACCTAGCCAGGATAGTTAGAGGGCTATGTGGAGAGAGCATACCTAGCCAGGATAGATGGGAGGCTATCTTGGGAGGAAGACTCACCCAGCCAGGATAGATGAGGGCTATGTAGGAGGAAAACCACCTAGCCAGGATAGATAGAAGGCTATGTAGGAGAGAGAAAACCACCCAGCCAGGATAGATATGGGGGCTATGTGGGAGGGAAAACTACCTAGCCAGGATAGATGAGAGGGGCATGTGGGGAGGAAAACTCACTAGCCAGTGTAGATAGAGGGCTATGTGGGAGGAAAACCACACCCAGCCAGGACTAGATGAGGGCTATGTGGGAGGAAAACCCACCCAGCCAGGATAGATAGAGGAGGGCTATGTAGGAGGAGAAGCCATCCAGCCAGGATAGATGAGGGCTATGGAGGAGGAAAACTACCTGGCCAGGATAGATAGAGGAGCGATGCTGGGAGAAAACCGTCCAGCCAGGATGAATAGAGAGGCTATGTAGGAGAAAGCCACCCGGCCAGGATAGGCCAGAGGGCTATGTAGGAGGGAAAGCCACCCAGCCCAGGATAGATGAGGGCTCATGTGGAGGAAGGCCACCGTGCATGATAGATGAGGGCTATGCCAGCAGGAGAAACCA
>NW_027011358.1:0-15000 GCF_036934945.1 Oncorhynchus masou masou | reverse complement strand
GACTGTATAACTTAATAAGATCAATTTTCTCCTAAAATGACATACCCAAATCTAACTGCCTATAGCTCAGGCCCTGAAGCAAGGATATGCATATTCTTGATACCATTTGAAAGGAAACACTTCGCAGTTTGTGGGAAATGTGAAATGAATGTAGGAGAATATAACACATTAGTTCTGGTAAAATATAATACAAAGAAAAAAACAACCGTTCTTTTGTATTTTTTTGTACCATCTTTGAAATGCAAAAATCCCTGAAGTTGGAGACTTTTATCTCCCTCACCAACTTCAAACATGTGCTATCTGAGCAGCTAACCGATCGCTGCAGCTGTACATAGTCTATTGGTAAATAGCTCACCCATCTTCACCTACCTCATCCCCATACTGTTTTTATTTATATACTTTTCTGCTCTTTTGCACACCAATATCTCTACCTGTACATGACCATCTGATCATTTATCACTCCAGTGCTAATCTGCAAAATTGTAATTATTCGCCTACCTCCTCATGCCTTTTGCACACAATGTATATAGACTCCCTTTTTTGTACTGTGTTATTGACTTGTTAATTGTTTACTCCATGTGTAACTCTGTGTTGTTTGTTCACACTGCTAAGCTTTATCTTGACCAGGTCGCAGTTGCAAATGAGGAACTTGTTCTCAACTAGCCTACCTGGTTAAATAAAGGTGAAATAAAAATAAATAAATAAAATAAATAAAAAGAGAAAGGCCATAATGTATCATCCCAGCCCAGGTGCAATATAGATTTTGTCCACTAGATGGCAGCAGTGTATGTGCAAAGTTTTAGACTGAACTAGTGAACCAATGCATTTCTGTAAAAAATTTGCATCAAGTCTGCCCAAATGTCCCTAATTTGTTTATTAATAACTTTCAATTAGAAAAATTGTGCACTCTCCTCAAACAATAGCATGGTATTCTTTCACTGTAATAGCTACTGTAAATTGGACAGTGCAGTTAGATTAACAAGTATTTAAGATTTCTGCCAATATCAGATATGTCTATGTCCTGGGAAATGTTCTTGTTACTTACAACCTCATGCTAACACATTAGCCTACGTTAGCTCAACTGTCCCGTGGAAAGGACACCGTTCCCGAAAAATATGTATTAATTAATAACCTCAGAAGTCAGTTCAGAACAAAATCTTATTTACAATGACCGCCTACCCCTGCCAAATGGGACTCCCAATCATGGCCGGTTGTGATACAGCCCAGGATCAAACCAGGGTCTTTAACGACGCCTCTAGCACTGAGATGCAGTGCCTGAGACCACTGCGCCACTAGGGAGCCCATGTGTGTAGTTGGAGTGAAAATCAGCATGACAAACCTCCCATAATCCTGTTAGCACGCTTTACCAGTACAATTGTAAATCAAAAGTACCTTTTTTTTAACCTTTATTTTACTAGGCAGGTCAGTTAAGAACAAATTCTTATTTTCAATGACGGCCTAGGAACAGTGGGTTAACTGCCTGTTCAGGGGCAGAACGACAGATTTTGACCTTGTCAGCTCGGGGATTCGAACTTGCAACCTTTCGATTACTAGTCCAACGCTCTAAACACTAAGCTACCCTACACACCCTGCGGCGCTGCTGTCTGATTGGATTAGGCTCCAGGGTTGCAGGGGGTCGGTGGGATGTGTTTGTGTGTATCCAACGTTAATTGTAAAGCCTGAGAGTTAATGACAGACCTACACCATGCATTCTCTCCTTCTGCCAAAACCACTCTCTCTCACACTCCCTCCCGCTCAGTCTTTGTCCCTCTGTCTGTCCTTTTTCTCTTCCCTCTCCATCTTTGTCTCTTCTCTCGCTCACTTCGCTCTCTCCCTCTTTCAAATCTCCCACTCAGTTAGCCTCTCGCCCTCTTCTTAACTTTCCTCCTTCTCTTCTCCTGCTCTCTCTGTCTTCTCCCTCTCCTCCCCCCTCTTCTCCCGCTCTCCCTGTCTTCTTCCTCTCTTCTCCCTCTCTCCCTGTCCTCTCCCTATCCTCTCCCTGTCCTCTCCCTCTCTCCCTGTCCTCTGCCTATCCTCTCCCTGTCCTCTCCCTGTCCTCTCCCTCACTCCCTGTCTTCTCCCTCACTCCCTGTCCTCTCCCTCTCCTCTCCCTCTCTCCCTGTCCCTCTCTCCCTGTCCTCTCCCTCTCCTCTCCCTGTCCTCTCCCCTGTCCTCTCCCTCACTCCCTGTCTTCTCCCTCACTCCCTGTCTTCTCCCTCTCCTCTCCTCTCTCCCTGTCTTCTCCCTCTCTCCCTGTCCTCTCCCTCTCTCCCTGTCCTCTCCCTCTCTCCCTGTCTTCTCCCCTCTCCCTGTCTTCTCCCTCTCCCTCTCTCCTCTCTCCCTGTCTTCTCCCTCTCTCTCTCCTCTCTCTCCCTGTCCTCTCCCTCTCTCCCTGTCTTCTCCTCTCTCCCTGTCTTCTCCCTCTCCCTCTCCCTCTCTCCCTGTCTTCTCCCTCTCCTCTCCTCTCTCTTCTCCTCTCCCTCTCTCCTCTCTCCTCTCTCCCTCTCCTCTCCCTGTCTTCTCCCTCTCCTCTCCCTCTCTCCCTGTCTTCTCCCTCTCTCCCTGTCCTCTCCCTCCCTCTATCCCTGTCCTCTCCCTCTCTCCCTGTCTTCTCCCTCTCTACTCCCTGTCCTCTCCCTGTCCTCTTCTCACAGTCCTCTACTTGTCCTCTCCATCTCTTCTCCCTCACTCCCTGTCTTCTCCCTCTCCTCTCCTCTCCCTCTCTCCCTCTCCTCTCCCTCTCTCCCTGTCTTGTCCCTCTCTCCCTGTCTTCCCCCTCTCTCCCTGTCTTCTACCTCTCTTCTCCCTCTCTCCCTGTCAGCTATAACAGTCTTAGTCCTGTGTTCTTTAAGGACTTATCGACTGGGTCAACTTGTCCCAGGGAGCCAGAGATACAGTATATTCAATTTGGCAAATACACGTTTCTGAATTTTCTCATTCTCAAAACGGCAAACAAGACATTTCTGTGTGTCACCAATGCAGTGTTTTACATATTTTGTGGTCGGCCTCAGCTGCTATTTTCTTTCTGAGTTGAGTTCTGATTGACTGTGTAGCGATTTAAACATGCTAAAGGAGTTATGCTGATGTGTTTAACAGTAGACATGTTGATGTGAAAACAGTCACCACAGAAAACAGAGAATTGGCCAATGAGTCCCCATCATCCATTTATTCTGACATTAAATCTCACAGTGCATAAATGCCAACTAGATCTACTATAGTCCATTACTGGCACACAGACTGACACTAACAACAAACACAATGTCTGAAAACAATGATAATAGCCTGTGAAACAGCATGAGAAAGAAAAACATTTCATCTCTAACTGCACTGAAGGCAGAGAGTCTCTACTTGCCTCTGTAAAAAACATTCCTTTCTCTCCTCCACTTGTTCTCTCCCGTTGGGTTATTACACACACTCACAGAGACGAGAGAGAGAGAGAGAGGGGGAGAAAGGGAGAGAGAGAGAGGGAGAGGGAGAGGGAGAGAGGGAGAGGCTGGCTGGCTCCTGGATGTATTGTTGGCTTAGGCTCTCGTGCGGTTATCAGATCTCTCCTGTGGAACCTGGCACCAGACAGCACCCACAAGCCAGAGAAATAACCCACATATGCTGACACACCAAAGGTTTCTGTTCAACCTTAATGGTCCCATGTAATTTGTCAGAGCCACCTCTTTCCCAGACATCACTTTGAAGGTAGAGAAACCTATTAGTAATGTTATAATCTGTGTGAATTATAATGAGGTCTGAATCATTGACACAGAACATCACAGACCTGAATCCTTACTGTCAGCACATCAGCCCCAGGTGAACAGAACATCACAGACCTGAATCCTTACTGCTCAGCACATCAGCCCCAGGTTAACAGAACATCACAGACCTGAATCCTTACTGCCTGTGCCATCAGCCCCAGGTTAATAACAGAACATCACAGACCTGGAATCCTTACTGCTCAGCTCATCAGCCCCAGGTTAATAACAGAACATCACAGACCTGAATCCTTACTGCTCAGCTCATCAGCCCCAGGTTAACAGAACATCACAGACCTGAATCCTTACTGCTCAGCACATCAGCCCCAGGTGAACAGAACATCACAGACCTGAATCCTTACTGCTCAGCACATCAGCCCCAGGTTAAAGACTTCCTGATGTTGGAATGAAAAGCTGTAATGGCATAATACTAGTCAGAAAACAGCATAGAACCTTTGTTTCTTAACTTACTCTGTGTGTGTGTGTGTGTGTGTGTGTGTGTGTGTGTGTGTGTGTGTGTGTGTGTGTGTGTGTGTGTGTGTGTGTGTGTGTGTGTGTGTGTGTGTGTGTGTGTGTGTGTGTGTGTGTGTCTCGTGTGGACTTAGTTGGGTTGTGTTCTTGATTTCCATGGGGGACAAGTATGCAAAAGTACAAACATTTATGCACTCACTACCTCACTACTGTAAGTGGATAAGAGGAAAATGCTAAATGACTTAAATGTCAAATGTGTGTCTGATTGAGAAACAGGACAATATTCAAGAGTCCTTTTAAAATGACCTAAGTGGTCAGACATAGCTTGAGACAACATTTACCCCATGTCTTCTCTAGTGATGTCACTCACAGTTCATCCCTATAGAGTACCACAGTTTGAGTCATAATACCCATAGAACCTAGCGGTCAAACAGGGAAATGGTTCCGCCATTCATTTTAGAAACACTTCAAATAAGGGCTATGTTTCGTGGAGTGAGGTTTTGATCACTGTGTATAGATCTCTCTCAGACAAGGTGACTTTTATCAATATGTTCACCTGTATTTACCTCCAAATAATGTCATTCTAATTATCTGCTAATGTGGCAATCATAAAGAACTACAAATGCCATGATGATCTGGACGAGTCTACTGAATCGAGGCAAAGGTTAGAATCTATGGATAAACTATCTAATGTTAGCTAAATGTAGTAATTCATACATTTGCAAAATGCATTTAAATGGACAATTCTGTGAACTGTTTTGTGAAAGTTTTAAATTGACACAATACCTGATAGCTAAGGTGTTAGCCAGAGATTACGTGCAGGAGCTTGCAGGGATTTGTAGTCTTGCATGATGTCTACTTTGATGCTAATTAGCATTTTCCAATCTGAGAGTAAATAGAGACTAATATTTTGATAAAAGTCACCTTGTGCGAGAGAGATTTACACGGTATACAAAACATCACGACAGGGTAAGACTACACAAAATATAGCCCTTATTTTAAGTATTTCTAAAATCCCTTATTTGATGGTGGAAAGAGATTGGAACCATTTCCCTGTTTAACAATTATTTATTCTGATTTATTTCACCTTTATTTAACCTGGTAGGCTAATTAAATAAGTGAGGCAATCATTTGAGAAACCAAGGCTGTTGAGTCTGCCAATAAGAATCTTGTGATTGACACAGTCGGAAGCCTTGGCCAGGTCGATGAATACGGCTGCATGGTAATGTCTCTTATCGATGGCGGTTATGGTGTTGTTTGGGACCTTGAGCGTGGCTGAGATGCACCCATGACCAGCTCTGAAACCAGATTGCATCGTGGAGAAGGTACGATGAGATTTGAATTGGCCGGAAATCTGTTTGTTAACTTGGCTTTCAAAGACCTTAGAAAGGTAAGGTAGAATAGATATAGGTCTGTAGCAGTTTGGGTCTAGAGTGTCTCCCCCTTTGAAGAGGGGGATGACCACGGCAGCTTTCCAATCTTTGGGAATCTCTGCCGATACGAAAGAGAGGTTGAACAGGCTAGTAATAGGGGTTGCAACAATTTCGGCAGATCATTTTAGAAAGAAAGGGTCCAGATTGTTTAGCCCGGCTGATTTGTAGGAATCCAGATTTTGCAGCTCTTTCACAACATCAGCTATCTGGATTTGGGTGATGGAGAAATGGGGAGGCTTGGACGGGTTGCTGTGGAGGGTGCCGGGCATGGTCAGCCGTAGAGAAATGCTTATTGAAATTCTCAATTATTGTGGTAGTGACAGTGTTTCCGAGCCTCAGTGCAGTGGGCAGCTGGGAGGAGGTGCTCTTATTCTCCATGGACTTTACAGTGTCCCAGAACTTTTTTGAGTTAGTACTACATAATGCAAATTTCTGTTTGAAAAAGGTTGCCTTAGCTTTTCTAACTGCCTGTGTATATTGGTTCCTAACTTCCCTGAAAAGTTGCATATCACAGGGGCTATTTGATGCTAATGCAGAACGCCACAGGGTGTTTTTGTCCTGGTCAAGGGCAGACAGGTCTGGAGTGAACCAAGGACTATATCTATTCCAGGTTCTACATTCTTGAATGGAGCATGCTTATATTTTTTGGATGAAAACGTTCCCGCTTTAAACAAGATATTTTGTCACAAAAGATGCTCGACTATGCATATAATTGCTACTGTTCAAAGAAAACACTCTGACGTGTCCAGAAATACAAAGATCTTCTCTGTGCGTGCCTTAACGTGAGCTTCAGGGCAAAACCAAGATGAGATGGCATCCAGGAAATGACAAGGATTTTTGAGGCTCTGTTTGTCATGATCTCCTTATATGGCTGTGAACGCAAGAGGAATGAATCAACCTCTCTGTCGCTTTCCCCAAGGTGTCTGCAGCATTGTGACGTATTTGTAGGCAGATCATTGGAAGATTGACCATAAGAGACCACATTTACCACGTGTCCGCCCGGTGTCCTGCGCCTCGAAATTGGTGCGCAAAGTCACCTGCCAGTATTTTTCCAAGGAATACAGAGGAAAGCAAGCTTCCACGAACTGCATGTCAATGAAGAGATATGTGGAAAAACACCTTGAGGACTGGATTCCAAACAACGTTTGCCATGTTTCGGTCGATATTATGTAGTTAATCCGGAAAAGTTTTACGTTGTAGGTGACTGCATTTTCGGCCTGCTTCAGTATTGCCAGGCGCAATGTAGAAAACGGAACGTATTTCTCCTACACACAGACGCTTTCAGGAAACACTGCGCATTTGGCATGTGACTGAGAGTCTCCTCATTGAAAACATCAGAAGCTCTTCAAAGGTAAATGATTTTATTTATTTGGTTATCTGGCTTTTGTGAAAATGTTGCGTGCTACATGCTACACAAAATGCTATGCTAGCTTTGCATACTCTTACACAAATTAGTCCATTTCTATGGTTCAAAAGCATATTTTGAAAATCTGAGATGACAGTGTTGTTAAGAAAAGGCTAAGCTTGAGAGCAAACGCATTATTTTAATTTTATTTGCGATTTTCAGAAATCGTTAACGTTGCGTTATGCTAATGAGCCTGAGGCTTTAGTCACGATCCCGGATCCGGAATAGGATGGTGAGGAAGGCACTTTTAAAGAATAACCAGGCATCATCTACTGACGGGATGAGGTCAATGTCATTCCAGGATACCCCGGCCAGGTCGATTAGAAAGGCCTGCTCGCAGAAGTGTTTTAGGGAGCGTTTGACAGGGATGAGTGGTTTTCGTTTGACCACAGACCCATTACGGATGCAGGCAATGAGGCAGTGATCGCTGAGATCTTGGTTGAAGACAGCAGAGGTGTATTTGGAGGGTGAATTAGTTAGGATGATATCTATGAGGGTGCCCGTGTTTACGGATTTGGGGTTGTACCTGGTAGGTTCATTGATAGAGGGATTGAGGGCATCAAGCTTAGATTGTAGGATGGCCGGGGACTTTACGGGTATTATGAAAGCTCCACTGTGGGGCTTTATAGTGCCCTAACAATGTGCCCTAACAATGTGCCCTAACAATGTGCCCTAACAATGTGCCCTAACAATGTGCCCTAACGATGTGCCCTAACGATGTGCCCTAACAATGTGCCCTAATGATGATGTAACAAGTGTTTCAGGTGTGTCGTTACACACACACACACACACACACACACACACACACACACACACACACACACACACACACACACACACACACACACACACACACACACACACACACACACACACACACACAAACTCAGTCAGCACTTAATGACTACTTCCTAATGTAAGGGACAGACTGAAATTGACTGGGGGGTAGGGCTGGTCCAACTCAAGGTGTTATAAAAAAAATGCCCAACATAACAAAAATGTTGACATGACCCCCTAGGAAAATACGAACAGAAGTGCGACTGTGAACCAGTGGAAAAACGCACTACTCTCGTCTGCGCCCAATTTCGATATGTCCCTAATACACTTTGACCGGCTTAAATCACCCCATTAATTACAATAATAATCACTACCAACCTTCTTCACTATAATTCAAGTCATGTGTTTGTATCAGGCGTTGCTTTAGGCGGCTGTGTCTGGAGAACATACCATATTATATCAGTACCAGGGGGTAG
Source organism: Oncorhynchus masou masou (assembly GCF_036934945.1). NCBI lineage: Eukaryota > Metazoa > Chordata > Actinopteri > Salmoniformes > Salmonidae > Oncorhynchus > Oncorhynchus masou. The sequence goes on along the minus strand of NW_027011358.1, from coordinate 6,695 downwards.
ATTAGTAGGGATTATACCATATTATATTAGTACCAGGGGTAGATTAGTAGGGACTATACCATATTACATTAGTACCAGGGGGTAGATTAGTAGGGATTATACCATATTATATTAGTACCAGGGGGTAGATTAGTAGGGATTATACCATATTATATTAGTACCAGGGGGTAGATTAGTAGGGATTATACCATATTATATTAGTACCAGGGGGTAGATTAGTAGGGATTATACCATATTGCATTAGTACCAGGGGGTAGATTAGTAGGGATTATACCATATTACATTAGTACCAGGGGGTAGATTAGTAGGGATTATACCATATTATATTAGTACCAGGGGGTAGATTAGTAGGGATTATACCATATTATATTAGTACCAGGGGTAGATTAGTAGGGATTATACCATATTACATTAGTACCAGGGGGTAGATTAGTAGGGATTATACCATATTATATTAGTACCAGGGGTAGATTAGTAGGGATTATACCATATTATATTAGTACCAGGGGGTAGATTAGTAGGGATTATACCATATTACATTAGTACCAGGGGGTAGATTAGTAGGGATTATACCATATTACATTAGTACCAGGGGGTAGATTAGTAGGGATTATACCATATTATATTAGTACCAGGGGGTAGATTAGTAGGGATTATACCATATTATATTAGTACCAGGGGGTAGATTAGTAGGTATTATACCATATTACATTAGTACCAGGGGGTAGATTAGTAGGGATTATAATTGTAGTAGCACCATGCAGTGTAATGTCTTGTCTCTGTCTGATTCACTTCATTTACCTCAGATCATTATTTTACTTCAGTCTGTTGCACCATATCAAGTCCTGTAGTCCCATTGGCATGGCTGACATTTCATAACGTCTCCTGGCCAACCAAGTCGTCTGTTCAGGGTCCGACATTCATCCAGCTCAAACAGTCTCACAATTAGATGTTAGCCATGTTTCTAAAACAATTTACAAACTGTTCAAAATGTCAAGTTTCAAAGTGGTTAGGGTTCAATTCAGGCATTAACTCCAAAGGTTAAGGTAAAGGTTAAGGTTTGGGAAAGGCTTAAAACAAAAATATACAAAACAACTTTGTATCACATCAACTATCCCTGTTCACAATGCCCTAGCAAAAAAAAAAATATTTTGAAGGTAACAGAGCTCACTGTTTCCCTTAGTGGCCTGATTACAGGTATCACCCGTTGTTAAATACTGACTCATATCACGGGTGACCTGGCTGCCTAAATGTGCCAGATGTGCTGATGTTTTAATTCTCTGGTTAAGTGGTGGGACTGAGGGACGAGAGAGAGAAATAACAACGTAATCGACAGACTGTTTTCTGTGTCTCTCATGTCTTCACTCTCTTCACGGTGACCACAGGGCAGAAATAAATAAGGACTTGACTGGCTTATTATCCAAAGCCATTTTCTTCATTCCTTTCTGCCCGCGAGCTCCATTCTCCACCACCACCCACCTCTATCTACAACACACTGTACATTAGTACCACTAGAGAGGTCTAGACCTTCCCTCCCTCCCTCTTCTCTTTCTTCCCCACTCTCCTCTCCACTCTCCTCTCCTCTCCTCTCCTCTTCTCTTCTCTTCTCTCCTCTTCTCTTCTCTTCTCTTCTCTTCTCTTCTCTTCTCTCCTCTCCTCTCCTCTCCTCTCCTTTACACCCCTTTACACCCTCTCCTCTCCTCTCCTCTCCTCTCTCTTCTCTTCTCTTCTCTTCTCTTCTCCTCTCCTCTCCTTTACACCCCTTTACACCCCTCCTCCCCTCTCTCCTCTCCTCTTCTCTTCTCTTCTCTTCTCTTCTCTTCTCCTCTTCTCTCCTCTCTTCTCCTCTCCTCTCCTTTACACCCCTTTACCCCCTCTCCTCTCCTCTCCTCTCCTCTTCTCTTCTCTTCTCTTCTCTTCTCCTCTTCTCTCCTCTCCTCTCCTTTACACCCCTTTACACCCCTCTCTCTCCTCTCCTCTTCTCTTCTCTTCTCTTCTCTTCTCTTCTCTTCTCTTCTCCTCTCCTCTCCTCTCCTCTCCTCTCCTCTCCTCTCCTCTCCTCTCTCTCCTCTCCTCTCCTCTCCTCTCCTCTCCTCTCCCTTTACACCCCTTACACCCTCTCTCTCCTCTCCACTCCTCTCCTCTCCACCCCTCTCTTCTCTTCTTACCCGTCTTTGTCTGCATCTCACTTTTTCCATCGCACTCTCTCCCCCAAGCTGTCAGACATAATGCATCATGGGAGATGTAAAGCCAGCAATTTGTCCTGCCTGTGCTCTAATAGTGGTCCATTAGCAATGGTACATTTCTGATGCTTTTAAAAGCCTCTCACACCATCTGATAACACACCTCTCTCCTGAGAGCTCAGCTCCTCTGCACCCCTCCTCTCCTCTCCCTCTCCTCTCCTCTCCTCTCCTCCTCTCCTCTCCTCTCCTCTCTTCTCCACACCCTCTCTCCTGAGAGCTCAGCTCCTCTGCACCCCTCTCCTCTCCTCTCCTCTCCTCTCCTCTCCCTCTCCTCTCCCTCTCCTCTCCTCTCCTCTCCTCTCCTCTCCTCTCCACACCTCTCTCCTGAGAGCTCAGCTCCTCTGCACCCCTCCCTCCCCCCTCTCCTCTCCTCTCCTCTCTCTCCTCTCCTCTCCTCTCCTCTCCTCTCCTCTCCTCTCCTCCTCTCTCTCCTGAGAGCTCCGCTCCCTCTCCCCTCTCCTCTCCGCTCCCTCTCCTCTCCTCTCCTCTCCTCCCGCTCCGCTCCTCTCTCCCTCTCCTCTCCTCTCCGCTCCTCTCCCTCTCTCCTCTCCTCTCCTCTCCACTCTCTCCTGAGAGCTCAGCTCCTCTGCACCCCTCTCCACTCCTCTCCTCTGCACCTCTCCCTCTCCTCTCCTCTCCACACCTCCTCTCCTGAGAGCTCCAGCTCCTCTCCACCCCTTTACTCTCCTCTCCTCTCCTCTCCTCTCCTCTCCACACCTCTCTCCTGAGAGCTCAGCTCCTCTGCACCACACTCACACATTTCACATTGTAGTCATTTAGCGGACACTTTTATCCAGAGCGACTTGTGTCACACAGCACCCTTTCACCTAGTGAAACCTTAACCAGACCACAGACATGAATTAGCCAGGAACGGCCTTAACACTGTGCAATTAGTGAGGGAATAATTACATTTATAACTTTGGCCATGGGAGGTGAAACTAGGAAGGGATTTGTACAAGAAGTGTGTGTGTGTGTTTCTTTTGTTGGTATAATGAATTACTTATTAAGATAATTAACAAGGGTAGAGTCATAAAAACACAAATCTACAGGCATTCAACTTAAAATGAGATAGCAGACAGACAGACAGACAGACAGACAGACAGACAGACAGACAGACAGACAGACAGACAGACAGACAGACAGAGACGATAAACCAAAAATGATCGACACCGATCACTTATCACAGGCATTTTGCCGATATTGTTCATTACAATAAGTAGCCTATACCAGAGATAGCATGGCCTACAGCAGAGCCTGGACCTACTAGAGGGGTGCTGCCAGACCTGGGCCCTGGCAGTAAACCCCAACAAAAACTAAAATAATGACGTTTCAGAGAAGATCCAGATCTCAGGGAAATAGACTAAAGCTCTCAATTGGTACAAAATACTGTATATAGAGTATTGCACACACTACAATTACTTAGGTTTAAAAAATAAACTCAACTTAATGATGCAGTGAATGAACTGAGAGAGAAAAGCACAATGCCATTAGAAAACTCATTCAAATCCAAATACCTATTCAAATGTGGATTTGGAAACTAATTGAATGTGTCATTGAACCAATTGCACTTCATGGCAGCGAGGTGTGATGTCCACTTGCAAAACAAGATTTCACCCAATGCGACAAACACCCCATTGAAACCCTGCATGTAGAGTTCTGTAAGATTCCCCTACAAGTCCAGAGGAAAACTACAAACAATGTATGCAGGGCAGAATTAGGCCAATATCCACTAATAATAAAAACTCAAAAAATAGCAATTGTGTTTTGGAGATCTAAGTGACACCCTCTCACATTATTGCCAAGTCATGCAATGCCAAGAGCTGAGCAAAGAAAAGAGTCCCCTGATCCACCTGGGGCTGAGTTCACCAACCTGTTGTACTAACACACTGAAGCCCCAGGACCCTCATCCAGCTGGTCCTGGGGCTGAGTTCACCAACCTGTTGTACTAACACACTGAAGCCCCAGGACCCTCATCCAGCTGGTCCTGGGGCTGAGTTCACAAACCTGTTGTACTAACACACTGAAGCCCCAGGACCCTCATCCAGCTGGTCCTGGGGCTGAGTTCACAAACCTGTTGTACTAACACACTGAAGCCCCAGGACCCTCATCCAGCTGGTCCTGGGGCTGAGTTCACCAACCTGTTGTACTAACACACTGAAGCCCCAGGACCCTCATCCAGCTGGTCCTGGGGCTGAGTTCACCAACCTGTTGTACTAACACACTGAAGCCCCAGGACCCTCATCCAGCTGGTCCTGGGGCTGAGTTCACAAACCTGTTGTACTAACACACTGAAGCCCCAGGACCCTCATCCAGCTGGTCCTGGGGCTGAGTTCACAAACCTGTTGTACTAACACACTGAAGCCCCAGGACCCTCATCCAGCTGGTCCTGGGGCTGAGTTCACCAACCTGTTGTACTAACACACTGAAGCCCCAGGACCCTCATCCAGCTGGTCCTGGGGCTGAGTTCACCAACCTGTTGTACTAACACACTGAAGCCCCAGGACCCTCATCCAGCTGGTCCTGGGGCTGAGTTCACCAACCTGTTGTACTAACACACTGAAGCCCCAGGACCCTCATCCAGCTGGTCCTGGGGCTGAGTTCACAAACCTGTTGTACTAACACACTGAAGCCCCAGGACCCTCATCCAGCTGGTCCTGGGGCTGAGTTCACAAACCTGTTGTACTAACACACTGAAGCCCCAGGACCCTCATCCAGCTGGTCCTGGGGCTGAGTTCACCAACCTGCTGTACTAACACACTGAAGCCCCAGGACCCTCATCCAGCTGGTCCTGGGGCTGAGTTCACAAACCTGTTGTACTAACACACTGAAGCCTCAGGACCCTCATCCAGCTGGTCCTGGGGCTGAGTTCACAAACCTCTTGTACTAACACACTGAAGCCTCAGGACCCTCATCCAGCTGGTCCTGGGGCTGAGTTCACAAACCTGTTGTACTAACACACTGAAGCCTCAGGACCCTCATCCAGCTGGTCCTGGGGCTGAGTTCACAAACCTCTTGTACTAACACACTGAAGCCTCAGGACCCTCATCCAGCTGGTCCTGGGGCTGAGTTCACAAACCTGTTGTACTAACACACTGAAGCCTCAGGACCCTCATCCAGCTGGTCCTGGGGCTGAGTTCACAAACCTGTTGTACTAACACACTGAAGCCTCAGGACCCTCATCCAGCTGGTCCTGGGGCTGAGTTCACAAACCTCTTGTACTAACACACTGAAGCCTCAGGACCCTCATCCAGCTGGTCCTGGGGCTGAGTTCACAAACCTGTTGTACTAACACACTGAAGCCCCAGGACCCTCATCAAGCTGGTCCTGGGGCTGAGTTCACAAACCTGTTGTACTAACACACTGAAGCCCCAGGACCCTCATCCAGCTGGTCCTGGGGCTGAGTTCACAAACCTCTTGTACTAACACACTGAAGCCCCAGGACCCTCATCCAGCTGGTCCTGGGGCTGAGTTCACAAACCTCTTGTACTAACACACTGAAGCCTCAGGACCCTCATCCAGCTGGTCCTGGGGCTGAGTTCACAAACCTGTTGTACTAACACACTGAAGCCTCAGGACCCTCATCCAGCTGGTCCTGGGGCTGAGTTCACAAACCTGTTGTACTAACACACTGAAGCCTCAGGACCCTCATCCAGCTGGTCCTGGGGCTGAGTTCACAAACCTGTTGTACTAACACACTGAAGCCTCAGGACCCTCTATCCAGCTGGTCCTGGGGCTGGAGTTCACAAACCTGTTGTACTAACACACTGAAGCCTCAGGACCCTCATCCAGCTGGTCCTGGGGCTGAGTTCACAAACTCTCTTGTACTAACACACTGAAGCCTCAGGACCCTCATCCAGCTGGTCCTGGGGCTGAGTTCACAAACCTGTTGTACTAACACACTGAAGCCCCAGGACCCTCATCAAGCTGGTCCTGGGGCTGAGTTCACAAACCTGTTGTACTAACACACTGAAGCCCCAGGACTCTCATCCAGCTGGTCCTGGGGCTGAGTTCACCAACCTCTTGTACTAACACACTGAAGCCCCAGGACCCTCATCCAGCTGGTCCTGGGGTGAGTTCACAAACCTGTTGTACTAACACACTGAAGCCCCAGGACCCTCATCCAGCTGGTCCTGGGGCTGAGTTCACAAACCTGTTGTACTAACAAACTGAAGCCCCAGGACCCTCATCCAGCTGGTCCTGGGGCTGAGTTCACAAACCTGTTGTACTAACACACTGAAGCCTCAGGACCCTCATCCAGCTGGTCCTGGGGCTCGAGTTCACAAATCTGTTGTACTAACACACTGAAGCCCCAGGACCCTCATCCAGCTGGTCCTGGGGCTGAGTTCACAAACCTGTTGTACTAACACACTGAAGCCCCAGGACCCTCATCCAGCTGGTCCTGGGGCTGAGTTCACAAACCTGTTGTACTAACACACTGAAGCCTCAGGACCA